>NW_014578034.1:59695-94186 GCF_000485595.1 Priapulus caudatus | reverse complement strand
ATGGTGGGTGGTGGTGGTGGTGGTGGTGGTGGTGGGTGCGGTGTGGTAGTGTGGTGGTGGTGGTGGTGGTGGTGTTGGTGGGTGGTGATGGTGGTGGTGGTGGTGGTGGTGGTGTGATGGTGGTAGTGGTGGATGGTGGTGGTGTGGGTGGTGGTGGTGGGTGGTGATGTGTGGTGGTGTGGTGTGGTGTGGTGGTGGTGTTGGTGGTGTAGTGGTGGTGGTGTGGGTGTGTGGTGGTGATGGTGGTGGTGGTGGTGGTGGATGGTTGGTGGTGGTGGTGGTGGTGGTGGTGGGTGGTGGTAGTAGTGTGGTGGGTGGTGGTGGTGGTGTGGTGGTTGGTGGTGGTGGTGGTGGTGGTGGTGTGGTGGTGAATGGTGGTGGTGGTGGTGGTTGTGGTGGTGGTGGTGGTGATGGTGTGGTGGTGGTAGTGGTGGTGGGTGTGGGGTGATGGTGGTGTTGGTGGTGGTGTGGTGTGGTGTGTGGTGGTGGTGGTGGTGGTGGATGGTGTGGGTGTTGGTGGTGTGGTGGTGGTGGTGGTGGTGGTGGTGGTAGTGGTGGTGGTGGTGGTGGTGCTGCTGCTGCTGCTTCTGCTGCTGCTGCTGCTGCTGCTGTGGTGGTGGTTGGTGGTGGTGGTGGCTGCTGGCTGGTGGTGGTGGTGGTAGTGGTGAGGTGGTGGTGGTGATAGTGGTGGTGGTGGTGGTGTGGTGTTGGTGGTGGTGTTGGTTGGTGGTGGTGGTGGTGGGTACTGGCTGCTGCTGGTGGTGGTGGTGGTGTGGTGGGTGGTGGCGTTGGTGGTGGTGGGGTGGTGGTGGTGCTGCTGCTGCTGCTGCTGCTGCTGGTGGTGGTGGTAGTAGTAGTAATAGTAGTAGTAGTGGTAGTAGACAGCAGTAAACAGTAGACTAACCGGCGCTGTGTGGTGACAGCGGGCAGGTCAGGCAGCAGACAGGCTGCGCCCCGGCTTCAGGCGCCATTACACGTGTAACCACTAGGACACGGATTAGCTGCGAACAACTCTGATTTAGAGGCTTCCCAAGAGGACATGGATTTGGCACTTCTACAAGTGACAAACAATATAAGGGTTGTTTCTCGATTAGTGAGAAATTCTTGAGAACAGAGAAAGCAGATATGTCGTTTTCACCTTTAGACAGCTGTCTAATGCTTAGATACTAAATAGAGAAGAAATAACAAGAGACTGCTATCGATGGGCAGCTGTATGACAGCGAATACTTGCAGTAAACTCTGAACAAAATAACGGTGAAGGTGACGTATAGAATGTGTAGAGACGTAGCAGATAATACAGAAGAATGAATAGATTAGGAGAATAACACGCCACATGGCGCATAGGCGGAGCGGTAAATCATGCCGAAAACCACGACTGAGACAACAAACACATTGCAAGTGCATGCTAGCTCCACAACCGAATAATTGATGAGGAAACACAATTCCATGTATGGATTTCAGGAGCAGCTAGTGTCAAGCTTCAATCAGGTTTATCAACTGAAGAAATTCAATGCTAGCAGAATCTAGATTAGTTACACTGCTCATTAGATCCACGTAAAGAAACCAGTAAGAATAAATGTACACTAATATGGGGACATTACAGTACATTTGATCAAGACATTGTATATGAAGACACTAAAGCAGGTATTGGAATGTATAATTGAGGATATTCCATCTCGTTGAGCACTGCAACAAAATATCTTTGGCCGCAACGAGCAAAGCATGCTTGTCACACAACTCAATCAATACTGTCCCCTAAGTGGCACATTTTGGAAAGCAAAACCTATTTCCATCCACTCGGTGCATGTAGAAAACCCTATCACGGTCACAAACATTCAATTCGCATAAAGCCATGCGAGGAACATGGCAAACGAGACACAAAAAAGCCACGTAGCATCTGCCACACGCGAACGACGTGTTCAATCAACGACGTAGATTGCAAGTCGATTTTCCAAGAATCCAATCAAAATTCACAATGCATCGTGCGAGACTCCATTCAACACAGGCTAGGAGGCAGCGCGACGGGAAAGCACGAAAGCAGCAAGGACCATAGCACAGAGCGCACTCCTATCAAACTCCAATCAAACACGGCATTCACAATGTCGCAGTGAGCAACAGACCTCCTGTCCTGCTGCAGCCGTCGTGACAACTCAGCTGCGAGGGAAAGTTGTTTTCCGTTTCCGCCGCATCCACCAAAATTGAAGCCGTCACAGCGGTCACTGGAATTGTTATACCACATCGCAAACCACGATCACCGCAAGGCCCTGGCATCATAGGCAATCTGCATGCTCCTCTAAGCCTGTGTGGGGGAGGAACGTTAACGAGTAATAAGTTAACGAGTCAAAACTGCAATGCGCAGACAGCTATAAGGCAAACAACATACATAATGTATAAGTGTACTACGCGCATTATGTATCGACAATGCGCTGCGTAAACCTTTTTGTTTCGGTTCTGTGTTATCGTTAATGTCAATCAAACTCATGATTGTTTCCATCAGCGATGGTGAGATAGAATGTCATACCTGGTGGTCCTGGTGGTCCTGGTCTTCAGGGACATGGGTCGATTACAGGAGCAGGACAGCATACTGTGCTCCTGTCTGCAATGTCTGTATTGCAGGTACAGGCAGCGTCGGACTGCCCCGGCTGTACTGGAGGCTCGATCACGGGAGCAGGACAGCATACTGCTGCTCTGTCTGCAATTTCCGTATTGCAGGAGTATCCACGAGGACATGGGGTGCGAGATGAGCAAGTCCTAGATCCAACAGATGAGCTGGGGTCTGGGATCGGTTCTCCAACACGGCATGGGTTAAACGGCTCGGCTAAAAGTTAAAGAAGCATGTGCACTCTAAACGCACGAGCAGCCTAGAAGCAAAAACCATGCCATGCGCGGCGAGCAAGCACGATGCAATGTCCCCCCACCCTTCATCATTAAAGCAAGCACCCAGACGCAAGCTGGCATAAAGTACTCACAGTAAACCGAACTACTTTCGCAAACAAGCTTTAAAACGCGTGCACGTATTAATTTAGATATGCAGACGTCTAGATTTGTACAGTGTTCCTCTAGACGACTCATGGAACAGTGCGCAACTCTGACCTGCATAGCCATTCCTATAAGTGTATTACTTGCATAGCCATGCATATTACACAATAAACAACTGCACTCTACACTTAAAATAAACCCATCTCCATAATTCATACCACAATTTGTTTAAATTCGCCATAAGTGTTTAACAGGGTTGATAACCTTCA
Organism: Priapulus caudatus; assembly: GCF_000485595.1. NCBI lineage: Eukaryota > Metazoa > Priapulida > Priapulimorpha > Priapulimorphida > Priapulidae > Priapulus > Priapulus caudatus. The sequence goes on along the minus strand of NW_014578034.1, from coordinate 90,938 downwards.
GAGAAAGGTTGGGATAGCCATTAAAATGTATTTCTTCTATAGCACAGATCTCACTTAACCACATTCATATATGATATATTTATTATATTTAGAACTGACAATCCAGGGTGCCTTGTATCAATTATAGAAGCAATACAGGCACGTATTTTTAAATGTGAGAGATTTTTACACACTTCTATCTACTTATTGATATGTGCTGAACACTCACGAGGTTCTGTCTCAGCCACAGCACAGATCTTTCTGCTTCTACACGCTCCAGGACCATCACAGCAGAGCTGTCCTTGTGAGCAGTCAGTATCTCTGTTGCAGATCAGATCCTCAGGGCAGAAATACAGGCCATCCAAACGTGGACATTTTCCAACAGGCTGTACTGGAGGCTCGATAATGGGAGCAGGACAGCATACTGCTGCTCTGTCTGCAATGTCCGTATTGCAGGAGTATCCATGTAGTAGTAGTAATAGTAGTAGTAGTGGTAGTAGACAGCAGTAAACAGTAGACTAACCGGCCTGTGTGGTGACAGCGGGCAGGTCAGGGCAGCAGACAGGCTGCGCCCCGGCTTCAGGCGCATTACACGTGTAACCACTAGGACACGGATTAGCTGCCGAACAACTCTGATTTAGAGGCTTCCCAAGAGGACATGGATTTGGCACTTCTACAAGTGAACAAACAATATAACGGGTTGTTTCTCGATTAGTGAGAAATTCTGAGAACAGAGAAAGCAGATATGTCGTTTTCACCTTTAGACAGCTGTCTAATGCTTAGATACTAAATAGAGAAGAAATAACAAGAGACTGCTATCGATGGGCAGCTGTATGACAGCGAATACTTGCAGTAAACTCTGAACAAATACGGTGAAGGTGACGTAATAGAATGTGTAGAACGTACAGATAATACAGAATGAATAGATTACGAAGAATTAACACGCACATGCGCATAGCGGAGCGGTAAATCATGCCGAAAACCCACGACTGAGACAACAAACACATGCAAGTGCATGCTACTCCAACACGAATAATTGATGAGGAAACACAATTCCCATGTATGGATTTCAGAGCACTAGTGTCAAGCTTCAATCAGGTTTATCAACTGGAAGAAATTCATGCTACAGAATCTAGATTAGTTACACTGCCTCATTAGATTCCACGTAAAGAAACCAGTAAGAATAAATGTACACTAATATGGGGACATTACAGTACATTTGATCAAAGACATTGTATATGAAGACACTAAAGCAGGTATTGGAATGTATAATTGAGGGATATTCCATCTCGATTGAGCACTGCAACAAAATATCTTTGCCGCAACGAGCAAAGCATGCTTGTCACACAACTCAATCAATACTGTCACCTAAGTGGCACATTTTGGAAAGCAAAACCTATTTCCATCCACTCGGTGCATGTAGAAAACCCTATCACGGTCACAAACATTCAATTCCATAAAGCCATGCGAGTGAACATGCAACGAGACACAAAAAAGCCACGTAGCATCTGCCACACGCGAACGACGTGTTCAATCAACGACGTAGATGCAAGTCGATTTTCCAAGAATCCAATCAAAATTCACAATGCATGTGCGACGGCCATTCAACACAGCTAGGAGGCAGCGCGAACGGGAAACGCACGAAGCAAGGACCATAGCACAGAGCGCACTCCTATCAAACTCCAATCAAACACGCATTCACAATGTCGCAGTGAGCAACAGACCTCCTGTCCTGCTGCACGCCTCGTGACAACTCAGCTGCGAGGGAAAGTTGTTTTCGTTTCCGCCGCATCCACCAAAATTGAATGCCTCACAGCGGTCACTGGAATTGTTATACCACCATCGCAACACACGATCACCGCAAGGCCCTGCATCATAGGCAATCCTGCATGCCTCCTCTAAGCCTGTGTGGGGGAGGAACGTTAACGAGTAATAAGTTAACGAGTCAAAACTGCAATGCGCAACAGCTATAAGGTAACAACATACATAATGTATAAGTGTACTACGCGCATTATGTATCGACCAATGCGCTGCGTAAACCTTTTTGTTTCGGTTCTGTGTTATCGTTAATGGTCAAATCAAACTCATGATTGTTTCCCATCAGCGATGGTGAGATAGAATGTCATACCTGGTGGTCCTGGTGGTCCTGGTCTTCCAGGGACTGGGTCGATTACAGGAGCAGGACAGCATACTGCTGCTCTGTCTGCAATGTCTGTATTGCAGGAGTATCCACGAGGGCATCGATTGCGAGACGAGCAAGTCCTAGATCCAACAGATGAGCTGGGATCTGGTATCGGGTCTCCAACACGGCATGGATTAAATGGCCAGCTGAAAAGGAAGGCATGGAACGAACCTGGCTGTAATAAGTACTCATGACACGAGAAGCTGCATGGCCGCCAAACAACAAATGCTGACAAATATTTAAGAGTTTGTGAAGTTTAAGAAATCGAATAATTCGCCATATAATTCAATCTAGTTTTACAAATCACATAAAACCTACTTTCGGTCGGTCAGGTTTTGAATGGGCAGACAATATTATGTAGATGCCGCTTTCTACATAATACTCACCCTCTTCTTCCACACGGGCAGGGTAATCTACGGTCAAATCTTGGTTACTCCGCTTGGCACAGTTCAACTCACACGGATTGCCATATGATACACCATCAGTACCGCACTGTGGGTTGTACTCTCGGGTGCACACGCAGGGTCTGTCTGGTATTGGTAGAGGTGAGAGACGGATCTCCATGGCAGTTCATACTGTTTCCTGCTCTGTCTGAATTGACTGTCAGCTGTATACCGCGGAGATAGTACCCTCCCATGAGGGACCATCGGGGGATCGCGAAGATGAGCCAACGTCCTAGATTCCAAGACAGATGAGCTGGGTGGTCCAGGGATCCGGCTCTCTGCCAGGTCACGCCTGGAGGGTTGCAATTGGCTCAGGACCTACAAAAACAGCAATGTTAGTGTGATGAGCTCACACAAAGCATTAGCCAAAAGTTCATCGATCAATCTGGTACACCTACATCAAGACCTGGCAGTATCCTAAGCAACGAGAGACAGTGATCCAAAACGGCCACCTTATTATATAAATATATATTACATATATATATATACATGTAAAATATCTATAAATATACTGTTGAGTAAAAGCACAAGCAAATGTATTTCTGCTGACCAGTTACTATGATACATGGTGACATCACGATCTGCATTCACATGCACATTTGAGAGAACATTGAGATTGTGATTACGTGATCGTGTCGTGACACACTCACGGAGGTATTCGGCTCAGGTATGTCCAGCACATTATCTTTCTGCTTCTTACACGCTCCAGGCGACCATGCACAGCAGAGCTTGTTCCTTAGTGAGCAGTCAGTATCTCTGGTTGCGGCATATCAGATCCTCAGGGCCAGAAATACAGGCCATCCCCAAAACGTGGACATTTTCCAACAGCGCTGTACTGGAGGCTCAGATCACAGGAGGCAGGACAGCATACTGCTGCCTGCGTGGTCTGCAATTTCGTGGTATTGCAAGCGACGTATCCACGACTGGCCATGGATTGGCGAGACTAGCAAGTCTCTAGCATCCAACAGATGCAGGCTGGGGTTCTACGGTATCGGTGTCTCCAACACGGCGATGGGAATTAATAGTGGCATACCTCAGCACTGGAAAGTTTGCATGTCGCAGATAATTCGCCAGGGCAACCAGTCCACCCGGGTTTCGTAGATACTTATCGTGACAAATAAGCCCAAATGGATGACAATACTATGCACGTCGTTAGTAAAAATATTCGAATATTTGAGATTTCATGGCCAATGAAATCAGCATACCTTACGTAATTTACATGTAAACGTTAAACACACTCATTGAGTATTCCGACCCAAACCTTGTTCAATGCCCGTCGTATGTTATAACAGAATGCCTCAACCTCTGCTTCCACAATGGCCACGGGGCCTGCGTAATCTGCGGTTACTATAAGTGCCTTGCCGTTACTTACGCCGGCGTTCGGCATTCAATTCTTATTACTCTAACAACGGCCCGTTTGCTCCATATAGTACTCGATACGACCATCTTGCAGTAGCCGCCACTGCTGATGGTCGTACTCGCGCGTACAAACACAGATTCTTGAAGGCTCTGGTGAAACTACAGGTGAGGGACAGCATACTGCTGCTCTGTCTGCAATGTCTGTATTGCAGGAGTATCCACGAGGACATGATGTTGCGCGAGACGAGTCAAGTCCTAGATCCAACAATGAGCGTGGGGTATTGCTGGGCATCTGCAAATTGGTGGTTTAGTTCGGAGGTCGTGTTCTCTTTTTCCTACCCGACGGGCATGCGATTAAATAGGACTCCAGCTTACTTGAAAAAACAAAAAGTGAAGGATGTGTGCGATGTTACAATAATGTAAGTAGCTCGGGTCCTCCGCAACACAACTGCTGCAAATAAGTAGTTGGAGCTATTATGCAAATCCGGACTATATAGATATTGATATAATTCATCTAGTTTACAAATCACCATAAACCTACTTCTCGGTCAGGTTTTTGAAACCAGACATATGATGTAGATGCCTATATGGCGATTTCTTCTTACATAAGTACTCACCTTCTTCTTCCACACGGGGCCAGGGTTAATCTACGGTCAATCTTGGTTAGCTCCGCTTGCCCACAGTGTCAACTATCTGACACGACAACGGTTCGCGGCATATGTACACCTATTAATCCTAGAAATGCCGCACTCCTGAGGTTTGTATCTCGGGTGCACACGCAGGGTCTTTCTGGTATTTCTAGAGGTGCGAGAGCGGAAGGTTGGCCCAGCATACTGCCTGCCTCCTGTCTTTGAATGAGTCCGTATTGCAGAGAGTATCCATGAAGGGATCATGGTCAGTGCAGGTACAATGAGCAGAGTCCTAGAATCCAATCATTGACTCTCGAGCTGGGGATCTCGGTATCGTTCTCCTCTTTTGGTATCCGCCCTTACGGTTGAAATGGCTCTAGCAGTAGCAAATAAAATATTAGCAAAATATAAATGCAGAAAATATATGGTGTTAAATAAATATGCTCTGAATGATGCTAGAATGGTGTGTTGGAGGTGCAGTGAGACCAGTCAGACAGGCATTTTGTTGAGTTATGACTATATATGACGAGTGGCTGAATTTTTTGCGTATATTCTTTATCTCCGTATTCGATGGTTGTTCCTCGGCGTTCTCTTATGTGAATCGATCATCATATCATTGACCGAATCCTCTGTGTCTTTTTTCTAACACGCTCCCAGGCACCATCAACAGCAGCAGAACGTGCCTTGTGAGCAGTCTTAGAACTCACTCTGTTAAGAGGACAGATCAGCATCCTTCAGCGCCCAGATAATACAGGCCATCCAAACGGTGGACATTTTTTCCAACAGGCCTGCTTAACTTGGAGGCCTCGAATCACAGGAAGCATGGACAGCATACCGACCTCCTTCTGTCTGCAATGTCTTGTATTGCGAGGCAGTTCATCCACGCTTGTCTGAGCCGAGGCCAGGCTCCGATTGCGAGACGCAGCACAGTCCTAGATTCCAAAGATGAGCTGGGGAGAGTGATCTAGGTATCGGGTCTCAACACGGCATGGATTAAATGGTTCAGCTAAAAAATAAGTGAAAACATGTTACTTATAAAGTAGCAGCAGCCGTCACCGCTGCCTACCAATATGGGGCGCTATAGAATCAGTACATAATTGTACCCGACACATGATTTTTATTTTTTCTATATTATATTTCTCGTCTCCTCTCTGTAAGATGTGGTCCCTTCGTGTTCTTGTCTATTTCCATTGTTATCCTCTATCCTCTCTTATGTTCTCCGACACGGGCCCACGTGGCAATCTGGTCGGGGTCAACAATCTTTGGTTTTTATTCTACCTCTGGCCACCCACAGTTCAGCTCACCACCCAGTGATTGCACTGCTATAAAGAAACTTGCTTGTTAGTGTCACACCATTACAGCACCGCCACGTGGCTAACGTCCGCCCACTGTCGGGTCGTACTCGGCAGGCTATTTCATTGCTTTTTAAAAAAAGCCTGTACAAACACAGAGTCTTGAAGGCAAGTCGTCTCTGGTGACAACATACAGCGCTGATTGAAAAACTCAGGAGACATGACCTATTACTAGTTCTATTTCTGCAATGTCTGTATTAAGCGATCGGTACGGGTAGTATCCACCGTGAGCGAGGCTCATGGCAATGATCGCCACAGCCATGGCGAGGATACAGCGCAAATTTCCTTAGCAGTCCCAACAGCGAATATGAGCATATGTGGTTGGCTGCAAACAGGGCGTCGGGCTGGCGTCCTTACTGGCGCGTTTCCTCCCGGTACGGCACGGCGTATATACGCCGGGCTGCAGCGACCAACAACAAAAATATCTTGTTACATTAAATTAGGAAGCCATTCACGCTTAAATTACTTGGACTAATGGCGAGCGGGCAGGGCACCCACCAATGCTAAATAACCTCTTCAAGATAATTTTCGACGCATGGCGTCGGACCAGTAATTTCGAATTAGTGGAGGCCGAATTTGATGGCATAGTAGCGGGGAATAGTGGTATAGAAAACATCGGCATCCGCACGCGCAATGGGCGCGCAACATTCCGACTAACTTATCAAAAGTTTCGGCTGAACGTGCAAGGGGGCACAGTGGCTGCGAAAGTGCTTGAAATTCGTAATAGTTACGACAGACTGAAAGGGTACTCTCTGCCTCGCCCTCAGCGGCCGCTACTGGGGGTTCGGTGTTATAAATTTTTGTGGCTCACTTCGGCCAGCAGCATGTCGGTTACGGAGTCTTGGGCCCGTGCTCATCCTGCTGTTCGGGCCCGCTGCCGTAATCTCAGCGTGAAAGACCGACTGCTATGAGCATACAATTGTTGTGCTCGTACTTTCGGGCGTCGAGATCTGCTCGTCTTCCTCGTAACTGGCCTTGTAAATTCTTTATGCGTTAGTTGATGGCGCTTCAGCAGACATTCAACTAAGGCTCCTGGGCAGCGTCCGCCAATGCTGCTTAGACAGCAGGGTGGTAGCGAATCTGTTGCCAGTTCCCGGCATTTCCACGATTCGCACACTTATGCTTTCGGCCATCGTGTTTCGGGAGAGGCTGTGCTGCTAACAGAACTCAGCATGTGATTTCGAGTCGGTAAAGTGGTACCCCTTCGCGGAAGACTCGACGTTGCGATTGCTATGATGACTGGTCCGGGGATCGACGTCCTAGATGCCGCCACTGTTCAACCGGCTTGCCAGCCCTTGCTGCACTCGCAAAGCCCCGCCTATAAGCGAACACTCAATATATTACGTTTGTCGGTGTAGAAGCGCGCGTGCAATATGCGTTTCCTGCCAGTGCGGAGCCCGTCTTATTATGAATGCCGGCTTACACTACCATGGCGGTTCGCACGCTTCAGTGTGCGACTGTCGTAGGGCCGCAAACCCCGTTGTATGAACGCGGCTCCTCAATGGCAGGCCTTGCAACTATTTTTTAGTGGGTCCCGCTTCGACAGGCCAGCGCTACATGGCTCAAGCCGCGACGACGTGTCTCACCTTACAGTTCCGCCTGGCCTCGCTGCTATCTAGTGACGGCCGTGAAGTGCTGCTACAGTGATTTCTATAGCGGCGATAGACATTGCGCGTAGCCAGGACCAGCACAATACAGCTGCTAGCTATAGACCCTCTGCTTTCCAGGAAATTCCAGTAATTGCAGGAAGCTTATCCACTTTGATAGAAGGACCAACTCAGGTGCCTTATGCCTTATCTGGGAAATAACTTTGCTTTTCATAGCCGCTATAGTCTAGATCAAAGATGAGCTGGGAGTCTAGGAGATACTGTATGTTGACTCCAACGACGCGCTATTGGCTGTTAAACGGCGCTCGGCTAATAGAGTCTAAAGCGGCCAACAGAAGCTATGGGAACTGCGTCAATACTACAACGGGGCACAAGCGCTACGTGATTACCCATGCAGATAGGCCTATAAATACCACAATTTCACTAGAAGTCGGTTTTCATCGTGCGGCGCCAAGCAATTGACCAAGCAGAAATCAATGCTCAGAATTGTCCACCCACGCCGTTCATCATTAAGCAACGTCTTGAGCCCAGGACCGCAAGCCTGGTTGCGATACGCGCCGCTACCCCACATTTAACTTTGATATCTAACGCCTAGTTCGCACTCTTCAGTACTAACAAAAGGCTGCCCAATAAACAATTTACATGCTCTCGTATTAATACTATTTACAGAAAACTACACCCGGATCTTCTTTACCATCACCGTGGAGAACCAGCATGGTAAAGTAAAATCTAGTGTAGGACTCATATAAAGTCTATAAAAAGAGGCTTATTGCTCTCTAATCGTGTCTACAAGTTTTTCAGACTCCTCTATATTTATATCGCTATCGCTGATAAATCAGTAGCTATACATCCCTCGATCGTGCCTACTGTCCGTCCACATGAGGCTTCAAGTACTGCTGTATCGTACTCAGACTATACATATGGCTTGAATTTAACATCCACATTTTGTTATATCTCTCGGCTAACGCTTTGGCTTGTGTACCCGACATAATATCAGCGCGTAGTGCTCCAATGGCTATCAGTTGTACAAATATCGTGTACAAGACAGACTATTGAGGCACCCACTGATACAGCTGAAACATAAGCAGGTAGATTTTCTGATAATAGAGACAGCATTACTGTGAACGTCGCGCTTCTTTCGTGTCTGCAATTGACCTGTATTTGCAGAAGGATTATCCAGCTCGATGGTATCCATAGACGTTGCGACGTAGAGCAATGATCAGTCCCTAGCTCACTCCGTGTTACGGCTGGCCTGAAAGCTGCGCCAAGCGATCACTCGAGGAGATCACGACTAAACTTCCTGCGCGTTCACACATGCAGCTTTAAACGGCCTCACTGTGGCAATTATAGAGCTTTACAAGAAGCAACCTGATGCACTCCTATAACAGCTAAAGACTAACTGCCTTTTACGAGCACCGCCTATAGCAAATGCTATCAAAGTAACCCCTAGAGTGCACATTAAGTAAGTGGTGTATCAGAGCAGCACACAGATAGTGGCATAGATTAGATACCACCCATACATTCATTAATAGTAAAGCAATGCCTCAAACCCTAGATCTGCGTGAAACTGTGGGCTCTACTAATCAGTACTTCACATGTGATATTAACCAGAAGCTCTACTTTTTCGCAAAACACAGCGTGTTATATAAACCGAGCTCTTTAGTATCTTTGCACGTACTTAAGTTAGGATATGCGAGGCACGTCTAGATGTGCATCGTAGCACGTGGTCTCTCTAGACAACTCGATAGCGAACAGTTGGCGGCTGGCTCAACTGCATGATTCGTGCAGTTAGCATATCCCGTGATAACGTCGCTGATTACTGTGCACTAAGGCGGGATTGCATTGTAGATTCGCCTGTAAGCACAGATAAACAACTTGGGCACACTCTACACATTAGAACACTAAAACCAGCGCCGCATCTCCATAATTCGAGTATTACCACAGACTCCTTTGTATCGGAACACGATTCGCCCAAAATTAAGTGATTTCATTCAGCACAGATTCGCGAGCTTCGATAGGACTTCTGAATACTGAGGCGTCAATGAGAAGGAGTTAAGCGCATATGCACTTGGATAAGATAGCTAAAAGTCTAGTTTATCTGTCTTAGTTCTTTACGCTACAAGATGCTCGTCTCATTCTTACATGCACATTCCTATATGTCTTGATGATTAAGTGGATATTATTATATGCTACTTAGTAATCTGACAAACAAAGCATCGAGGGCGTATGCCCCGAATGCGTTGCAGTTAGGTCGCTTGCGAGCGCAATTCATACACGAGGGCATCATACCAGGCGGTAACACTGGTATTCTAGTATAACCATGATCACTATGAGTATGGGAAGAGAGATTCATTGACAACACGAATCGAGACTCTTGGGTCTAGTCCTTACTCCTGTCAATTCCTGAGATCCGTATGAGATATTATGCTATTTTTCTGAACAGCTCAGGACAGGTTCCTGTTCTCAGGCCCCCACAAACACAGTGATCGTTATCTGACGGCTGCACATACATCCGGCTACTAGGACCGTAAGTCCCACAGCCAGAAGACTTGTCCTGTACAACGGTGTCATCAGGCGAGTCCCGTTAGTCACGATGCGCTCATACTGTTCGCAGACGAATAAACTTAGTGTCGTTCAACGGGTCAGATAAAACAGGAGCATCATCCCAAAACATCCTTTTGTACGCGCATCCTTTCCTAATGAGCAGAGCACGGCCGCCAGTTATGGGTGAATAATATGCCAACGTTCACGCAGGGGCTCCGATAGACATTGGTCCGTAGCATTAGGAATCAAATGACAGCTCGCACAGTATGATAGCTGGGTAGTAATCTGCACAGTCATAGAGAGTCAGTGCAATAGTCCGGTATTAAGCAATTTTTCTACAGCTTACTCCACGTTATGCATAGAAGGGCCATCGATTGCACGAGGCGTACGTATGTGGCACTAGTTCTAAGATCGCAACAGGACTTATGACCCATCTGGGCTAGCGCGCTCTAAAGGGATCGCTCCGACATTCTTCCAGACCTCCGGCATGGGGTCTAGAGATATATAGGACTCACAATGACGCTACTAAATTTCTGGATGACTATGTTCAATCAAGTTATGACGAGAAGATCATATTACTGATAGTTAATTATAACAAAGAAATAATTCTTGCTGTCTACTGCCTCAAAATGTAGCTGCATAGTGGACTTATCGTAGTTCTTGGCCCGAGTAAAAGACTTCAAGTCGTGACCCATGCTTACTGAGCGTAAACACGTAGCAGTTATCATGTGCAATGCGAGTTATTCAATTAGTCATTGACTAGAGACAATGCTAATCATGGAAGGATTCTAATAAGGAACTAAGCTAGACACATGATCCTAGAGTATTAATTAGGACATATAGAAAGCCCTTTAGCAATAATCACTGAACTCGACAACTATCCAGTCTCCCTCTATTTCATGCGCAAACACTGCATTCGATATCGGTATCAGTCATAATTGATGCCTTTAATCGAACAAATGCATAGATAAGCCTGAGTGACATCACAAATAACTGCTACTAGGTGCCTGCGCTGACAATGAAAACCATCAGCAAATCTGCTAGCTAGACGTAGACTTTTAAGCGGGCCAAAAGTACCCAATGTGCTTCTCGTCCCGTTCTACTATGCCTTCTGAGTTAGAACGAATAGGCATATCGCGGTTCGAAATATTCCTGTGCATTGGGAAAAGATAGTTCACCCGTGACACAGTGAGTCAATGACAGGTAAAATGCTCACGGCTACACACCACAGTATTTAACTTTCCCTGAGACTGGAATCCTAATAATATTACTTTACGCATTAATGGGTATTTCGTGCTTATGCTTAGTCTGTCAATCTATGTCACCCTTAAATGTTGACTGCCTCACCAGTGATTATTCTACCACACGTGGCCCCTGCCCTGATTTTAATAAAACCCTAACCATGGCTTACGTGTTACCCCCTGCGAGTTTTCTTCCAGTCAGCTTATATTCGGGTCTTTCAACACTTACTTGATAAGTGTTATAGCTTGATTTGCAAGTGGATATAGTTCGGACTCTGTCAGACCATGGCCTACGTTGGATCACTCACACATTCTTACGAAGTGAACACAACCTCATCACCAGTACGATGTGTGAAAGTGACCCACAAGTTCCACTTTCATAGTTTTGGATGCCTGATGCAGGCTTTAACCGAACAACACTATTGCACTAACCGAAGCAACTATGAAATAAAGGAAAAGCGCCGCAGTAAATGAAGAAAATCTAAATAATCAAAAGAACGCGATTAAAAAGCCTTAAAATCAGCCGGCACCGTCCATAGATATAACATACTAGCTATCAAGAAGAATACCACCCTTAATCACGATCGTCCTGTGTCTGTGATTTCCATGCTATGTGCACGGGATCAACACAAGTGACAACATGTTAAGCGAGGCGGTCAAGGAGCAGTAGCTTGAAGAACGTAAGAAGAAACAAGCCCTCAGGCTCGCGTCGTTTCAGCCGAGCGAGAGCTTGACAGACACTAGTGTTCTCGACATTGCACCATATGTGAGCTCCATTTCCTTCACTTGCTGTGCCATCAGTCATGTGGTACGCATCTGGCACCGCGTTGTACTGCATACCGCGAGCATTTCGTTTCCATTTTCCTGCGATCGTCTCACGTTGCCGAGTGTTTCACCCGTACGTTTTCCCATCCGGGTTAACGGCGAGCAACGAGCTCGATCTATATTCGTCCCTAAGGGTCATGCGACATGAGCTTAAGATCCGTAAGGTCTGAGGTGCCACTGGCACCGTGTACCTTGCAAAATAAGCAATTATGTGTTTATGCCACGCAGTGATCACGGGAGCAAACTGCCACACACAGCACCGTACTGCGAGTGAGCTCCATCTTAATACATCGAATTTTATCGCTCATATGCTTAGTTCTTGTACCCCTCTACCAGGCCTATTTCGGCCTTTGCACACATGCGCTCACCGTCATCGTATATTTACTCACTCTTATAGGCGTGACGTTCATGTAACTTCGTGCACCCTAATATTCGCTCAACTACATTATCGTGACGGTCTCCAAGTTTCCGGAAATAGCTCTAGCTTATTTCTCTAGGCAGATAAGCTTTTTACCTGTCTGGTGTCTGCATCGGGAGCGGTGAACCGCGTCGTGGATCAGCGCGCTAGCAGGACACTGCCACTATCTGTGTTGGTAGTCGCTGTACTTCCGCAATTATCGTGATATTGCAAGAGAGAGACAACAAGTATCCGACGAGCAGGAGGAGAACGATTGGATTAGCCAGAGTCGAGCAGTTCCTAATCCCCAACAGCGATAGCTGGGATCTTCGAGGATCGGGTTCTCCAACTCTTAGCGATGCTAGCTTAATTACTGCGACGAAGCTAGCGTGAAAGTGCTCGTTAACCTCAGACAGAAAGCGGGCAAAGGTCGGATGACAGATGAGGAATTGAGTTTGTCGGTTGTCGTGCTGGAAGTGGCGGGGAGCTGGAGTGTACGGGGGGTCGCTTCTCTTATAATGACCTTACCGGTCGCGTCCGTCACTAGAAATCAGCCAGCGCAGCTATACTTATCTTATGCATATGGACTTCTCAAAGGTCCATAGAGTAGAGATTGATCTAGCTTAAAACTTAGGCTCAATAATTCAATGCATGCGTTCAGCAATATCTTTCGTCTAGTGTTAACTGTTAGTTATAGGACATGTATTGCTAGTAATATGTAGAAGACTAAGTCTTACATCCTTATTTATTGAACTTCTCATGATATTTATAGACTAATCATTGACCTTTTCTATTCACAGACACCATCATAGGATGTCGTGTCTGGATTGCTACCTTGGATTAACGATGTGATTATTTGGAGCGCTACAAAACGATATAAAGTAAAGCTGGAATTACATGATAAGGTATTAGACTACAGGTGTCACCAACCTAAGACCAAAACTGTGTCTGGACCTAATGCTCACTATGTCGTGTTTAGTTAAGGAACCTTTGCCTGGAATGGCCCTGTTACCACCTAAGACTCCGGTCACGTGAACAGATGACACTGACAAGAGCTCAGCGGCCACAAAGACTTTCGAATTTCCTCTCGATCGAGAATCACCTACAAATGTAGGCCTTTTTGCCAGAATATGTTATGTTCTGTCTCTATCCGCAGTCTCTAGGTCACCTCCCTGAATGTGGATGACTTTTTATAGCACTATGTTGCTTCAGCACATTAATAATACCACATTTACGTGTTACACCTGCCATTTCTCCACGCGCTATCATTCGCTGATCCCACTTCTTTCCTTAGCCTCGTCCCAAGGGGAGGTTGGCAGGATGATTTATGTTTTTCCAACAAATCCGGAGCGTTTGGCTCTGTTGGCGGGTCTTGGCCCGCGGTATCCGTAAGACCCGTTTCTAGAACCACACACGCCCCGCGGCCACTCGTACCCCCGTCGTATCTGATTTAGTGATTCTGTGATGTCAAACCATGGCAAGCTTCGATCATAATGCTAGAATGTGCCACAAATGCACACAGCCATGTGAAAGCCACAAGTTCTTTCATGTTAATGGCCTTACAGGCATTAAGCGACAATGCCCTAACGACAACCAATAAAACAGCGGAGACAGAAATTCAAATAACAAAAAAGCGCATAAAAATTAAATACGCATCAGAGAACACAACTACAATCAATGCAAACCACTTAATCACATTGTTGGTCTGCTATATATCGATGAACAGACTCCGATGAAACATTGTAAGCGTCGAGGATTACAGCTAGTTGTGAAGACAAAAAGAAGCAAACAAGCACCTCACCGTGTCGCAAGGAGACCAGCCACTTCAGGCTGCCGTGCATATTTGGAGCGACTTTCTCCCTATCTCTTGTAATTAGACAAGGGCTAGATTTCGAGAGGTAGCGGTGTGTGATCATCGTGACTGGTTTTCACTGAAACTAGATTATAGTGTGCAGGATTTTTAGCCATCGCTTATCCGCCACGACAGATATATTCCCTACCTGCATGTTATGGGCATGCTCGAGTGAGAGCGGACGGTGTACCTGCAAAACACACTAAGCCGAGTAATTTTATTAGGATCACGCGAGCAAACGTGCTCATAATACATCAACACATGCAGGAGCCTCCTAAGTACATCGAATTTGCTTTTGTATTATTGACGTGTACTCACGGCGGATATCAACAACTCACCTTCGAGAAGATATCTAAAGCTGCCGATATTGTATTCACCCTAACTATCTCGCATAAATACTGACGTATCATACCTACGGTGGTCCTTGCTCTTCAGAGACTAGATGGTCTCGATCACAAGCTAGTTGGCTATGAGACTCCTAGGCACGTACCGGTTGCGTGCTGTCATGCTGCAATGTCGTGTATGTTGGCCAGCCGACACGTCCATACCACCGGTGAGACGGGATTGCGTGCATTTTCGCTTGCCAGGACGGAGCACAGTCCATATGCATTACCAAACAGGCCGATGGAGCTGCGGGATCTGGGATCGGGTCTCCAACTCGGCATGGGTTAAATGGCTCAGCTACAACGAAACAATACAGCTAGTGTGATAAAAACATTAGGCATGAAGAAGAATTTAACATGTTATCAGACAGACAGAATTTGACAAGAAACCTTCTACATCCATGCTACGTCCTAATGGAAGTAATACATGGAGCAAATTAAAGAGCTTACGTACACAACCAAGGTAACACAGGGTGTCCATGTTATGTTGTATTCTAAGGTAGTCTTATATATTCTAAGGTATGTCTTAGCAGTATGTATTTTCAAGTAAATATATATGTGTCATTAGGGTGGCTGGTTGAAAAATACACAGAAGAATTTCTGTGATACCTGGTCAAAATGGCATTCAACCTTTTCAAACAGAAGCCAAGCTTTGCTAGAGGTGCCTGTCAATCATTGTAGGCCGATAGAGTGATTGCCAATTGAAAGCAAATTCAATGGTGGATAACCTAATTTAAAATAAACTTGATACTGTGCTACTGTAAGCAACAGAGCCTGCAACGTGTACTGAACTGTATTATATACAACATTACCTCTGCTTCGACACTCCCCAGAATAATCTAGAGTCGCCTTGGCACAGTTCATCTCACATGGATTACCATACGTTTTACCACCGGTACCACACTGTGGGTTGTACTCTTGGGTGCAGATGCATAAGGATTCTGAAATTGATGAAAATCACATATCATGTCAAACTCTCGTTGTTTCACAGTTAATCTCTACTGGCTAATTACTAAATAATGCCAATTGTGAAATCTTGTCATCTCGAGACAAAGTGTCCATTGCCTGCTTGCTTTCGTACTACCACACTGTGGGCTGTACTCTCGTCGACAGAGGCAGAATGTCTATAGAATACATATGCCATTTGAGAAAAGATAACAGCGAAATCCAGAAAAAATTTTATTCCATGCCTCGACCCAATATCTAATTCAATATGACAAATAGAACTAAAGAAGTAACAGTATAGTGCTCGTTTAAGAGAAAGAAAATGCTAGTCTCCACCTTGGCAGGCTCCAGGATGGGCTACTTTCAGATTTGGCTTTCCTTGGTCTTTGTCACAGTTCAATGCACATTGGTTACTGTAGGTTTTTCCATCGTCGCCACACACAGGGGTGTAATCCGCCGTGCAGATACAAGGCCGGGGGCCTGGCCTGCCTCGAGGATCCTGCCTCGCTGAAATTAATAAATTGTAAAGAATTTTAAACGAATTAATAAAATTTGCACAAGGATAACAGAGTAAACTTTGTACACACGTGCATAGT
This sequence comes from Priapulus caudatus, assembly GCF_000485595.1. NCBI lineage: Eukaryota > Metazoa > Priapulida > Priapulimorpha > Priapulimorphida > Priapulidae > Priapulus > Priapulus caudatus. The sequence goes on along the minus strand of NW_014578034.1, from coordinate 74,604 downwards.
ACAATTTCCTAAACGATTTAATTTAAATGAAAATCTTGATTTACTTTTACAATTACTTTATATTGTGAATAGAATAATGAATATTCGATGTACAGACAGATCAACAACCATGATATAATAGATAATTAATAAATAAATAGCATCATGGATGGATAGATGGACGGACATACGGAGGGACAGATAGATGGATGGGCGGATGGATAGATAGATGAATGGATGTGTAGAAGGATGGATTGACAGATGGATAAATGGATGGATGGACGTAACAGACAGATGGACAGATGGACATGTGGATGGAATAGATGGGATAGATGAATGGATGGAATGGATGGTATGGGAAGACAGATATATTGTTTCTAAAATATGATTTGTAAATAATATATGCCGATGTTCTTAATGAAATTTAATTTGGACAAAATCTTACCTACATCCAGCTCTTTTCTACCTCTTAGCGGTCCTAATTAACGAAAAGAAGTTTGAATGTACTGCTTTTTCACACACGTTCTGTCAGCCTTGAGATTATATTTTACATAACCTTGCGCATGATATCATTTCAACACAGCTCTCCGATATGCCACATTGCTACAACAGTACTCATTGAAGTGACAACCAATTTTGTTACAGCCATTAGCCCAAACTAGCTGATTTAAGCTACTACAGAAAAAAAGTTGCGAGTATTTCTACAAACATCTACTCACCTGGTAGTATTAAATGCATTTCCTTAAAGCATACTTGGTCGCAATCAGATTTATCGTCGAATCTGTTTTCGTTGCCCTGGCAACCTCCATACAGGTACTGCTCGCATTTTTCCGTTTCCGAGTTGAAGAACCACTTGCGTATGGCGGCGCTGCAGGGTCCTGAATCTCTGGGCATCGCACACAGGCTAGGTCGCTTGTCACCCGGCTGCGGTGCACGAGGACAGCAGACGGACGGAGCGTCTGCTACCTCGGTGTTGCACTCATACGGAGGTGGGCAAGGATTGGAGGCCCAGCAGCTCACACTCTCTGTGGGGTCATTGACTTTCACAAGTGGGTTACCGTACCTACACGGATCAAAGGGTTTTTTACCTGGAAAAACAAAACAGGGCCACATTAAGACGTGCCTTAGGTGTCCGCTTCATGAAGCGGCTCGCACTTCCACTTATCGTCACTGGCAACCACTATATCCTCACTGGCTGGCTCATGTATCGTCATTAAGTCTAGTCTAGTCTTTACAAAAAGACAACAGCGAGTAGATGAAATTATTGTTTTCACTGTAACAATTAATTACGCGTGCTTACTGGACTTCCTGCTTGGGTCGACACACGCATGTTGGCGACATGAGGATACGTCACAGCATTGCTTAGGACTAACACAGTCAGATTGCAACTGACAGACTTCTGTTGTCAAGTGACTTGGACAGAACCACAGATTATCGAAACTTGGGCAAACTAGAGCATCCAAAGCTGGCTCCGGCACACTGTCATCTGAAAAGCAGAGACAAGCATTAAAATGTTTTATATCTAATATATTTTAATTTACAACACCAGTCAGATTAGAATAAAATTATGTGTTGCACTTGTGATAATACACACGGTTTTCGTATGCGAGTCTTTCTATTGATATGGAATGTACCATCACAAAATGTACGTCTTGTCTTTCTAAATACAAGGATACTGCATAAGGTAACATCCCAGTTGGCCTACTCCCATTTCGTCTACTCTCAGAATAGGCAATATTCCAATTTCGCCTACTCCCATTATGCTATTGTGTTTTCTATTTTTGTCTCTCAAGTTGTGTTCTCATTCTTTGTACCTATGTTTTCTTCTGGTTCCTGTAGTCTAATGGATTTAATATGCCAATTAAAACCATATTTTATTATTTATAAATGATTATTTAGTGAACAAATCGATCGTAGACGAAATGGGAATAGGGTAGAACATGAGCGTAGATGAATTGGGAGTAGGCGAAATGGGTATAGGCCAATTGGGAATTTTGCTGTAGGCGAAATGGGAATTTTGCCGTAGGCGAAGTGGTAGTAGGCCAACCGGGAATAAATCCTGCACAAGCACATATTTCTTTATGTTATTTGTGTACAGGTTAGTGCATATAATATGTTTTGTTGTTACTAAAAATTTCTGTTGACCTGTAATTTGTTTTTATCGACTAAAAATTTATGTTGACCAGTAATTTGCTCATAAAGGCTAAAATTGTCTGTAGTGCTCAAAAATGGGTTGTGGTGGCTGTTGTTGTTTGTTTGTTGTCCGCCCCACAGTTTGTGATGACTATACATGATTCATTCATAACTGAGAAGCCATTCACAAAGTGTTGACCAATGCATCAATCAATTTAACAATGATGATTGCAATGAAATTAGTGAAACACATTAAACCATACCAGTGCATATGGCTAGGTGCTGGCAGAAATGTCCTTCCTTGCAATTGACAGCTTTGCTTGAGCACGTTTGATCAATTTTACATGGGGATTGCTGCAAAGATTAAGGTTGAGGTAAAAGACAGGTTATTACAAATTCTAATGCATTGTCATTGGTTTTTTAATAATATTAATTATTATGAATAAAACTAGCTATATAATCTACCCAATGCATCACACATCCATTAAAAAGGGCACTGATATACCATAAGTGGACAAAATAAATGATAGATGTAAGAAACAAATTCACGTATAGTTACGTGTTATATATATATCATACGTTATAGTATACAATTAAATGTGCATTACAATATTTAAATGTGTAGACCAGAAAATCTAAATAGTAGGCTAGTGTGGTATGGATTGCAACAGATACGGCCAGATTTATTAGGAGATCATGTGCAATTGCTTCAGTCGATGAGAAATGGATATACAGTCCGACCTCCTTTATCCGGCCACGTTGGGACCGGCACCTATCCGGATATGGGATTTGGCCGGATATGAGAGTTATGCTCAAACACAGCATTTCTATGCAGTTCAGTAGGGTTTATGCATGTGATAATGTTACTCGTTGCTATGATTATTTGTAACAAACTGTCGTGTTTTACGGTTTATATGAAATGAAATAAAATAAAATAAAACAGAAATTTTACTGGAGGCATAGCGGACATGAGCGGACAACACACACACACACGCACGCGCACACACACGCGCGCACAAGTACAGTTGGTACATCGCGCAAGTTTTGAGCGAGATTTTGAAAATGAATGAAAAACAGAGAACATACACTGCGAGATCGTGGCCGGTTAATAGAGATTTCCGAATAACGGATGGCCAGATAAAGGAGGTCGGACTGTAATGTATTGTATCATACACTGATTTCTCTTTCCCAATTTCCATAATGGCATGCAAAGTCGCCATTACTATTACGAAATATGAACGTTGACCATAAGCGTCACTATAGAATTATGCAATTATGTACTTGAACTGTTTACTAACCAAGGGGCACCATAACTATTTTTAGAGACTACTTAATTGCTATAGCTATGATACGTACATTACAAGGATTTTTTTAGAGACTACTTGCTATAGCTATGATACGTACATTACAAGGGTCCGCAGCACAAGCACATTGAGGACAATCTGTATCGCCATCAACCGTGTAAAAATGACCATACTGACAGGAATCAAGCCCCTCACATGAAGCCGGTGGGCAGAAGAAGCTATATCCTGAAAGGTTAACAAATGGAAGACATTAGAAAATATCTTGGTGCAAAATGTAGTTACATATCAATTATCATGATACGAAAAGTATTCAGAGAAATCTTATTCTTGAAGTTCGCACACCACTCTCCCAGCATCCAGTGTTGTTAAGATTGCAAATCAGGGCCAAACTTATTTCTGTGTTAGGTTTGGAGGGGGAATACCTTCATCATTCATAGGTATAAATTGCTGAATTGGTGGCTACTGTCTTTAGAATAGAAAAGATTAGGTCATTAGAAACCAATTCTTACAAGAACACTATATACTATGGTTCCATGCATGCAGTCTGAGTGTACTCACCAATGCAATCTGGCTGCTGATCTACAGTGTTTTCCTGCGTCAAGCTGAGGCCATGTTCATCCAGGCAGTAGCAATTACCTACATTACACTTGAAACGCACATAGTTGCCTTCCTCATCGCAGATGGGGGAGCCGCTCTCCAGAGGCATCGGTCTGGGTGGATCCTGATAGGACGACATCGACAGTGCACTGTTTGCTCTCTCCACTTGACATTCTGCAATAGAAATGATCACTTACATGTGTGCGCTCGTGCGTGTGCATATTGTGTGTACATGCGTGTGTGTGTAGTAGGCATATGTTTTTACATGTAACGAAAATCAGCATGGAGTTTATTCATCGGTATTGCCAACACCCACTCAAGTTTATTTCGTTTCATTGTGCTGTTGTTTTCATGTTAACTAAATCAACAGTTTAGCGTCACCTTAGTGAAAGCAAATTACAAATGTACGTAATATCACACATTACGTATCAGTGCAACTGACAGCAAGGCCGTATCTTACACACCTGTCACATCATTAGGCTCCACACAAACGCTGCCGCAGGGCCCTGCATCACAGCACTTCTCTATACCCTTGCAATAACCATCACTATTGCAGGCTGGTGGGCATGAAGTTGTATACGCATTGCTTAGATCCGGACACGTTCCAACTTTGCTCGGATCATCGGCTGTGAAACAAAAATGGCGAATACTTATTCTAGTATATATCAATATACTACTTGGTGTTGACAAAATCAGGTTCAGTGCATGATTTAGTCAACCATTTCTCTGCAGACATTAATAAACTAAACTAGCAAGTAACTTAACAAGAAAATTTAACAACTGAAAGACAAATGAAACAAATAACGTGCAGGTAGAAAGGAAGGGGATAAACACATGGTAAAACCTGTTCGTACCTGGACAATGCAAGAAGCAGTCAACATATGAATCAAAGTGGTTGTCATTGCCACCGCATCCAGTGTAGAAGAAAGTCTCACATGCTCTGGTCTCAGCATTAAAATACCATCTCTGGTCGAAGCCATTGCAGTTACCTTCCTGTCTTGGCTGTTCGCACGCATCTGGTGCCCTACCTGCAAAATACACACACCGTCACAACACGACCTGACCTAATAGGTGAAGACACAATGTTTAGGTATATGTGGTTATCGAAGCATTCCAGTGACAAGACACTAATTAAATGGCGTACTATATACGCATGTAGGTGTGTTGTACTCACTGTGGCACTCCTTCCTGCAGTCCTCGTACTGCATGAAGTTGTTGTCGTTGCCGCCGCAGCCAGAGTATATGAATCGCTCACACTGATTGGAGGTGCTGTTGTAGAACCAGCGACGGAAGGCGGCCAGACACGAGATCAGCTGAGTCGGGTCACTCGGCTGGTAGGGCTGCCTGCAAACCTCGCTCTGCAGAGCAACTGGAAACAAGAGCTCAACGTTGAACGGTGGGTGACAGCAAACATCGCAGCAAAAGTAACTACAATGTAGATGAAGATAAAATGTTATTAAAGTGATTACGTCACCGTAAATAGTAAAAGTAAAAAAGAAATATTTCCACTTTTTCACAAAATGTAAGTAATTCTGTTAACTTTTTATGGTTAAATTGCTGTATTATACTTCCTATTTTACTATATTGTTCGATGTAAACATACACTTGTGACTTATACATAGCCCATAGCAAGCAATTAATATGTCAGGATAATAATATCAAATCGTCCAGGTTTTTTTGGATTTGTAACTAGTTGAGAAACAATATTACCAGGTAAGAATTTGAGGATACATTAGTATCCTCAAAGACATCCCATTAGTACTTACTTTTAATGTAAAAAAATGGCAATTTTTTTTTACAAATATACACCACAGAAAATTCGTTACGTAGTCAATTTAAATTATGCATGGTGTTAGTGTGATTTTTTTTTATAAGTGCATGGCATGCATCTGATACTAGCTGTCTAAATGTGATAAGCAGTAGCACTAATAGTGCTAACACATCTAAGTAAAATCCTAATATATGTGGGTCCACCCTTTTGAGTTGTTTTTGGCCTCTGTATTTTTTTATCTCACCTTTGCATTCACAGAGAATGCAGCCTCTTTCATCCTGTTTGTACCCATTTGCACACGAAATCTGGCAGCTGACGAACGACGGGCAGATGTCAAGAGGCTTCCCCCTTTCTCTTGTATCAAGAGAACCGGAAGATCTACCTAATTTTTATTGTTACAAGACCTTAGCATTATCAAGAGTTAATAATATGTATTCGATATATAATATATATAACACAATAGGTATTATTAGCTCTTGATATTATAAAATAGAACTGTACTGGTTTAGCACAGTATCAATTTTTTGCATTATCCAATAATAAGGCTGATAGGGTCTATGTCCCCCAGGGTACTGCCGGAACGTACCCTGGGTACGGTCCAGTATACCGGAACGTACCCTGGTAACTATCTAGCTGATATGGTTAGGGTTAGGGTTAGTGTTAGGGTTAGAGTTAGGGTTATAGGGTTAGGGTTAGGGTTAGTGTTAGGGTTAGGATTAGGGAGTAGGCGTAGGCAACTCCCTAGACTCAGTAGTGGAGTAGGCGAGGTACGGTCCGGCATATGAGATAGTAGTATTTAGTACCAGGGTACATTCCGGTATACCGGACCGTACCCAGGGTATGTTCCGGTATACCGGACCGTACCCAGGGTATGTTCCGGCAGTACCCTGGGGGACATATCAGCAATAATAAGTGATATGCGATTCAGACATATACCTTCTATTTATTCCAATATCAACATGTCAATTTACATAGATGTGATCATGCAGGAGTAGGACAGTAAGAGACAATAGGTAATTGTAAGGGATAATAACTAATAGCGATTCATAATATAATCCTACTCTTGCTTTAATTACCATAATATAAATGATCTATTGTCTCCATTATACCCCCATACTCTTACTCGTGACGTTACGTGACGTATATCAAAGACACACTTACTTCCACATTCACCGGGGTAATCTAAACGCTTCCTGGCACAGTTCATCTCACATGGGTTGCCATATGTTACACCATCTGTACCACACTGTGGGTTGTACTCCTGACTGCAGATGCAGATACTCTCTGGAATACGCTCTGGAATATGAAGACCATTTGAGAAAGAACACCGGCTAGAGCAAGTCTTCTAGAATATGCAATGAGCTCAGTTTTACTAAAGGTAGCAATTCGTCCATATTTACCCAGTTTTTTTGTTGTATTTAACAGCATAATTAATTATTCCTCTGTAATATCTCAGCTTAATTTTTTCACCTGTGAGATTCCTAGTTATTTTACGTTATAGTTATGCCTTTTTACAAATCTCATTCTTGAATCACTCATATTTCTGTCCACTCCCTTTTTTGCATAGCATTCGGTAGCATTCTCATTTCCATTCATAAATTAAACAATTGCTAAATGCCGGACACTGCTGTTATTACACTGCACTGAGGCATACAATCTTGAAATTCCAGAACCTCAAATTACCTCTACACTTGAAATTACCTCACATAAGAGCATTGATTGTGTGACACCTGTTTGTAAGGCATTACCTAGTCGTAGTATTGGAACACCAACCCGAGCTAGCTCGCAGGATGGGAGAGGTGGGCACGGATGTCGGACACACTGCACTTGGCGCATTTCACACACCTTACCATCATCACACTCAACATCCTCACAGGTTGGATCTGAAAAGAGGTGACCAGAATGTATCTGCAGTCTTAATTCAAATATACAGTCACATATTAGGTGCAAATTATATCAGAATTAAGCGGACAATCGTTGAAAATATTGTTAACAGACATGGCATTTTTGAAACAAGTTTATTGCGACGGTATATTAGCATAGCATGCTTCTCCCAAGGCCTCTAATGTATGCCGGGTCCAACATGCCTTCAAAGCTAAATCTGCTTTGTGACATCCCATAAATCCTTTGACATGCCTTAATTGTCTAAAAAAATATATGCCCTAATTTTTAGCTGTGGTTTCTTTTAAATACCTCAAGGGGTTCTTGACCAGTGGTCCATGGACCCCTTCAGCGTCCGTGGATGGGCTTAAATTGACTACGTCACGAATTTTCTATGATAAAATTTGTAAAATTTTTCCATTTTTTTACATTAAAAGTAAGAACTAACAGGAATACCTAAACGTATTGTCAAATTCTTACCTGATAAGATTATTTCTCAACTAGTTAAAAATCAAAAAAACCTGGACGATTTGATATTAGTGTTCCTGACATTAATTGCTTGCTATGGGCTATGTATGCGTCATGAGTAATCAAACAATATAGTAAAATAAGAAGCAATGCAGCAATTTAACCATAAAAAGTGAACAGAATGACTTATATTTTGTGAAAAAGTGGAAATATATATATATTTTTTACTATTTACGGTGACGTAATCACTTTAAGGGGTGCCGTGAACTTCAATGTTTTTCCAATTTGTGTTTATGTGCTTATGCAAATTTTTCTTGGGCGGGGTCCGTAGCTTTCACCAGATTCTAAAAGTGGTCCATGACTCAAAAAATGTTAAGAACCACTGCGTTTACTCAGTCATACTGTCATGTTAGCAGCTTATTTATACGTCTCCTAACTGATCGAGTTTACCTGGGTATCGAGGGACCTTATATCTCACGTAATTGACTTCAATTAGTAGGCCTACAACCACCCTCAGGAACCTCCGCCATCTGTCTATAAATGACGTGCCGATTCCTCGGCAGAACCCTGTACATCATACTGAACTGCACAGCAAAAGAATTACGGTACCGCTACCATTACTAAACCCAAAAATCACAGAACAACCGTGCTGTGAGCACACCTCACAGAAGAGAAGCGCCCAATTTTCCGCTAGGCCTCAACCGCATTCATCTACAAGGTTAGCCTGCAGGTGCTAATAAACACATGGCGAAGGAATTTGCGGTGGCTCACAAAGAGCAGAGCAGCAGAGGGAGATTACGACGTGCCACACTTAGAGGCTTACGAGTGCCACACAGCAAGCTTGAGGTGCGAGGGCAAGACTCCAATCCACATCCACAGTCCTCCAGTGGACGATCGCTGTCTGACCGTGGACATCTGACGCCCTAGTAATGTAATCATTATAAAACAAAACTGTATTTAACCAATGGATAAATGTAGATCGAATATGCCAAAATAAAATAGACTTCTCTCACTCTGACTACGATAGTAATCACCACCAGATTGCCCACTTAACTCACCCTTGTGGGATAGTTTCTTCTTTCACAGCAACATGGCCTGCATAATCTACTATTCACAGAAAATATACGACAACGCAGATTTTATGGACCGATGTGCAGGATTAAGCTGGGAAGGATCTGTTAACCCTGCACATTGCATGGCTTGGAGTCTGCAACTGCAGGTTGGGACCAGGCCGTCCTCATCAGTTCTGTAGCCATTGATCACAGGCTCGTCATCACCCAGTCTAGCATGGCACCACTCAAACACTACAACATAAATGTAACATGCTATTATACACTGGCCCGAGCAATTCATACTATTGGCAAACCATATTATCCAGATACATCTTAACGTTGTACGACCGCTTTGCTCATGGTCTCGTCACGCTCCCTTTCTGACTTTAGCAGGGATGTTAAGTGCACAGCTAATTATGGGTACGTGACTTTACATATTTCCACATCAATAATCCTGTTGGCCATATCATAATTTAAGTACAGTGAGCAAATTAAAGTGTAAATAAAAACCTAAAAAATTGATGAGTAAGGCTTAATAAAATTTATAGAGAACAATTATAGGTACAACTTAAACCAAATCGCATCAATTAAAGACAATTCAGCCGTCTAATATGTGTAAAAAAATAATTCGGAAGCTGTCTTAGTGGGATGCCATGACTATATAGTTGAACCTTTCACTAATAGAATAGCATAGTTTTAACAACATTTTAATGTATCTCAATTAATTTATATAAGGGTATATTTTAGAGTGCAAATAGAATTTATTGTTCGCCGGGGGGCTTCGGGGATACTCATCACTTGGTACCAAACTAACTTGACCCTAAATACATTTACATTTTATACCTTCTAGACAGTGTGGTTGTCGCGCCGCCCAGCGGGGTCTCTTAGTCAGGCAACTCTGCTCCATCAGGTGCAACACACCATGAAATAGCCTGATAGAGCATAGGAACTGGATCTCCCGCCAAACTCTCCTTCTGGTGTGCACTGGGGCCGATAATTGCCAATTATGCCACCTAGCATGTCTGCGTTTGCCTCATGGATTTGGCATGCTAAAGAGATATATGATATGTACATGTAAGTTAACAAACAGTTTCTGCGAAACAACATCCAAAAATTCACGATTCGAGCTAATGTAAATGTACTCTTCTACAGCCTTTTTTTTGTTCCTCAATTTAAATTTCTTCATGCTATAGATACAAATTATATACGAATTGTGTTTTTCAGAGTATTATCATGAATGATATATAGTCAACCCGGTGCTAGTGGACAGATGTTCATATATGGTGCACCTTTTGTGTTTCCTCTGAGAGTACCTTACACAGTGAATCCATCTCTAGAGAAAGGAAACCTGTCTATAAAGAACACTGTGGAGGTTTCCTTTGAGTGCATAGATTTGTATACCTTTCAGTGGTGGTGCGGCATCAGCACGACCTGGCATGCAGGTTGGAACAGGTGGGCACGATGATAAGAAGCAATCCACTTCTTGCAATACGCAGATTTCATCGTCGTCACATTCAATATCGTCACAAGACAGCTCTAAAAATGTGTGAACAGCACGACTATGTGAATCACTTCAAATCACCATCACATAGCATATTTTACTTGGAGTCTTAAGCTGGGTTTACACTAACGACTTTATGCTGTCAAATTGGCGAATTGGACCAAATTCTCAATTCGGCAACAGAGTTGGCAAAAATAAAACATGTTCTAATTTCCCAACTAGTAAGTTGCTAGTGTTTCTCGCACAACTTTTACGTTTACACTGCCGATCGTCGGTTGTATGTTTCGGTCGTTGCTTTAAATTGCAAAATTAGTCCAATTTGTCAATTTAAATTATTTTACAGCATAAAGTCGGTAGCGTAAACCCAGCTTTAGAGTCGTGCCTTTCATGACTGTATTCACAAGGTTAATTGAGAATTACATGTACACCTATATTAGACATTTCATAGTTCCATACTACCGTGTATGCAATAGCAATGCCAATTACACATTCAGAGGGCAAGGTTACTTGCATGAAGTACGTGTAAGGCAATGGAAAATATCATGGACACAAAATTTTATATCTTACCTGGGCACTTAGCAAGCTTGGGGCAAGACTCCAACCCACATTCAACCTCAGTAAGTTGGCATGAGTTTCCATCTCCACAATTGACATCCTGTTATGGTAATAAACGTCATAACTTTATATCTCGCGCACAAAGCTATAAGCTATTTAGTAATCAACATGTTTATGTGTGTAAGAAGAATAGTGGTTACTTGTTATGGACCGGCCGGTGTTTAACACTCACATCGCATGGGCTTGAGTTGCAACTGCAGGTGGGACATCCGTCATCATCGGTTCTGTAGCCATGCTCACAGTCGTCATCACAGTCTAGCAGGTCACACTCAATCACTACAACATAAATGTAAATTGGTCACACTATCACATGGTGCGGTGATTCCTAAAACTAGGGTGTCCATCTCTGGGAATTAAGGTGTGTGGAATTCCACCAGAATATCTATAGAATTAATTCAAAGTCATTAATGAGAATGTGTGCATCTGAAAAGTAAAATATAACTAAACGTTTGCATCTCTATATATTCAAATCTCTGAATTACTGTTTCAAGTTTATTTAAAAATGTAAAAAAAGGCGCAAGGGCCAGATGAGCATAAACAACTGACACCATGACAAGAATTTAGGAACATATGCACTAACATAGGTTTGAACTGAATGACGTCTGGTGATCAATGCACATGCGTAAGTTACATTTCATTACTTTCACCTACACATAATGTTAGCTACATATTATTACCTTGTAGACAGTTTGGTCTCCCGCGACCAGGGGGTCTCTTAGTTCCAGGCAACTCTGTTCCATCAGGTGCAACACACCATGAATAGCCTGAAGAGCCATGGAACTGGATCTCCTCAAACTCTCCTTCTGGTGTGCACTGAGGCCGATAATTGCCAATTCTACCACCTAGCGCGTCTGCGTTTGCCTGATGGATTTGGCATGCTGCAAAGAAATGTTATTAGGTGTTATATAAAAAACACATAATTACCAACAGTGTTCCATATAGGAATTTAATCAGTAACATGCACTTGACTATTTTTGAAAATGATTTTGAACTTTTTTTCTCTCTAAACATTGTCAGCAATATTCCAAACTGGTGATGTAATGTTATGAATTTTACAACACTTACATGCAGACATGCATATGCGCCCATATTTATGAATTGCTACATAAATAAATATAGTTAACTCTCGAATATTATATTTGGTCTAAAATTAGCTCTAGAACGTACTATAGCCCTGCGCTCCGCCGCAGGGCTATAGTACATTCTATGGCTATGCCTGCGGCAGAGCGGAGGGCTATAGTTATAGAGCTAGTCTAAAATGTGCTAACACACCAACCAGTAATGCACGAAGGGTCGTTGTCGTAACAGGTACTACAGATATGTACCCGAGGTAGTTTTAGGTTATTTAGTATTATGTTTATATTTTTATATGAGGTATGTTTAGGGTTAGGGTTAGGGTTAGAGTTAGGGTTAGGGTAAAGCGGTCCATGACTCAAAAAATGTTAAGAACCACTGCGCTTACTCAGTCATACTGTCATGTTAGCAGCTTATTTATACGTCTCCTAACTGATCGAGTTTACCTGGGTATTGAGGGCCCTTATATCTCACGTAATTGACTTCAATTAGTACAACCACCCTCAGGAACCTCCGCCATCTGTCTATAAATGACGTGCCGATTCCTCGGCAGAACCCTGTACATCAGTACTGAACTGCACAGCAAAGCCATTACTCTACCCATTATTAAACCAAATCACAGAACAACCGGTTGTGACACACCCTCACAGAAAGAAAGCAATTTTCCGCTAGGCTCAACCGCATTCATCCTACAAGGTAGCCTGCCAGGTGTAATAAACACATGGCAAGTAATTTGGGTGGTCACAAAGAGAGAAGAGAGAGTTACGAGTGCACAAGTTAGAGCTTACGAGTGCACACAGCAAGCTTGGGGCAAGACTCCAATCCACATTCCACATCCCTCAGTTGGCACGATCCGCTGTCTGGTGGACATCTGACACCCTAGTAATGTAATATTATAAAACAAAACTGTATTACCAATGTATAAATGTAGATCGATTATGCAAATAAAATAGTACTTACTGAATATTGAATACATAGTAATCAACCACGGATTGATTAATCACCCTTTGAGGATAGTTTCTTTTTCACAGCCAAATGCCTGCTAACTACTATTCACAGAAAATATACGACAAGCAGATTTTATGACCGATGGCAGGGAATAAGTGGGAAGGATCTGTTAACACTCACATCGCATGGGCTTGAGTTGCAACTGCAGGTGGGACATCCGTCATCATCAGTACTGTAGCCATGCTCACAGTCGTCATCACATTCTAGCAGGTCACACTCAAACACTACAACATAAATGTAACATGCTAATTATACACTGCGAGAACATATATTGCAAACCATATTATCCATACATTTAACGTTGGACGACCCTGCTCATGGTCTGGTCACTCTTTTGACTTTAGGCAGGGATGTTAAGGTGCACAGTAATTATGTGTACGTATTTACATATTTCACAGTTCATAATCCTTTGGCCATATCATAATTTATACAGTGAGCGAATTAAAGTGTTAAAAAAAACCTAAAAATTGATGATGTAAGGTTAATAAATTATAGAGAAAATTATAGGTTACAATTAAACCAAGATGATAATAAACAATTCAGGTCTAATATGTGTAAAAAATAATTCGGAAGTGTCTATGGAATGCCATACTATATATTGAACCTTTCACTAATAAATAGCATGTTTAACAACATTTTAATTATCTCAATATTTATATAAGTGTATATTTAGAGTGCAAATAGGAATTTATTTTCGCTACTCATTCACTTGTACCAAATAACTGCCTAAATACATTTACATTTTATTACCTTCTAGACAGTTTGGTGTCCCGCGACCAGGGGGTCTCTTAGTTCCAGGCAACTCTGTTCCATCAGGTGCAACACACCATGAATAGCCTGAAGAGCCATGGAACTGGATCTCCGCAAACTCTCCTTCTGGTGTGCACTGGGGCCGATAATTGCCAATTATGCCACCTAGCATGTCTGCGTTTGCCTCATGGATTTGGCATGCTAAAGAGATATATGACATGTACATGTAAGTTAAGGAACAGTTTCTGTGAAACAACATCCAAAAATTCACGATTCGAGCTAATGTAAATGTACTCTTCTACAGCCTTTTCTTTCGTTCCTGAATTTAAATTTCTTCATGCTATAGATACAAATTATATACGAATTGTGTTTTTCAGAGTATTATCATGAATGATATATAGTCAACCCGGTGCTAGTGGACAGATGTTCATATATGGTGCACCTTTTGTGTTCTCTCTGAGAGTACCTTACACAGTGAATCCATCTCTAGAGAAAGGAAACCTGTCTATAAAGAACACTGTGGAGGTTTCCTTTGAGTGCATAGATTTGTATACCTTTCAGTGGTGGTGCGGCATCAGCACGACCTGGCATGCAGGTTGGAACAGGTGGGCACGATGATAAGAAGCAATCCACTTCTTGCAATACGCAGATTTCATCGTCGTCACATTCAATATCGTCACAAGACAGCTCTAAAAATGTGTGAACAGCACGACTATGTGAATAACTTCAAATCACCATCACATAGCATATTTTACTTGGAGTCTTAAGCTGGGTTT
>NW_014578034.1:24285-58915 GCF_000485595.1 Priapulus caudatus | reverse complement strand
TTGTGTATACATATATGTACCTCGGGTACATATCTGTAGTACATGTTACGACAACGACCCATTGAGCACCAGTAATCCACTGTTTTGTATATACATAAAAAGGCATTCTGATTACATATTTGACACAATATGAGGAAGGTCCTTGGTTGCAACTCCATTGTGTTTTGGAAATAACTGGTTACAGTCCTATAGACCGAAGGTCCGATAGACCGAAGGCCCGATAGACCGAAAGTTTATTCGAATACGTAGTGGCTACACGTCCGGAATAGGTCGCCTAGCCTCCAGGCTACGCATCCGGACATCCACTGCTGCTGTATTCGAACGTGAATATGCCGCACATCCACCGATGCCACTATAAATCATATGATGCCACTATAAATCATATGATGCCACCATGCCACTATAAACCATATATATGCCCTAACCCTAACCCTAACCCTAACCCTGACTCTAACCCTAACCCTTTGCAATATTCGGTCTATCGGACCTTCGGTCTATAGGGCTGCCCCCAAATAACTATCCTTCGGGATGTATTTAATTTCCTTAATTGTTTAATTTGCTACCATATGTACCCTTCAACTCTGGTGTGGTACAGGTATTTGCACAGGCTGCTCCATTACTGCAGCATTTTTCTGCCCCGAGACAGTCCCTGTCACTTTGGCAAGTTCCCTTTAAGCACTCCCTGAACCGTTTTGGTGCTGGGCACGTCCCAACTTTATCTGCCATTTGCAACGAAATCATTTCTGCAATGAGCACCTTGTTAGAAACATATCAATACACTATCTCAACGGATGCGACACCATTTCTAGTCCATGTTTGTGCCACCCCCACCCGCATGTTATCCTAGTTCTGCCTATAACGATCAATGTACGACAGCGAATTTAGGTTAAAATTGAGGTTGACTGTATAAATATAATGCCTGTTTTTCACACGCACGCACGTACGAAAACTCATACACCCACACGCACGCACGCACGCACAGCACAACCGCAGCGCGCGCCACACGCACGCACGCAAGTCGGCACCCAAAAACACCACATATATATATACTACTATATAGTTTATATATCATAATAATATATATATACCAGACTAACTAATACCTAATTACTCTAATACCTAGTATTTATTACGGCTCTTGAGTGTATAATCAGGAGTAGAATAATAGAGAGATCCCCTATCATCTACTCCTGATATATATAACACCAAGAGTACATAATAGAGATCTCTTGATAACACCAAGAGCGTATTAAGAATTCTTAATACGCTCTTGGTATTCCCTTCTTAATATACGCTCTTGATAGCATTAGAATAGTAGGCCCACTGTCATGGATTTGTAACTGTTCTGGCTATAGGTTCCATGAGTGAACACCCCTTACCACTCACATGCCATTCACTCAAAAGTGCTAAAGAGAGCCAACATAAAAGTTCAAGCCAGATGCAACGCGCATGTGTGCAACATGTGATAAACGTGCTGCCCCAAAAAACACGTGTTGCTAAAAAGTGCAAGTTTCCAGACAGCTTCCGTCAGCAGGTGCCGGAATACTATCAACCCGATATCAGCACATGGCAGATACCATCAACTTCTTCAATCACGACTAGATGATAGATATTATCAAGAGTAGATAATAGGAGATAAGGAGATAATAGTCTCCTATTATCTACTCTTGATATTACAGTAGGTATAATCATATATTGACACAACCTGGCTGATAGATAGACTAGCTGCTAATAGCTCGATAACCCTGGACGCCTATATTTAGCGAACGCAGAAGTGAAATAGCTGTCACCCAGGAATTCAAAGCTGTATTGTTCGCTCGCTAAATTATGTTACCAGCAGTGGAGGCCATGTGGACGTATATGCTATTCAGTTAACCATGCACTTCTCACCGCGGTGAGCAACAGCGAAGAATACTGCCTGAAAGAAAAAAAGCTGCATGGCAACCGCGGTTGCTGGCGATGCCCTGGATCAAGGTGACGAATACGGGCCAAGGTTACAGCTAGGTTGTACACCTGCTGACCATATGCCCAGAGGATTATAAGCCACATGCAGCGTGACAGCTCCGCATTCTGTGTGTCAGGGGGGCGGGGGGACACGCTTTCGGCGAGCGGACTGCAGTGATTGCTTTGCCGGCTCACGTACACGGCCCCTTGTTTGTACGGCGATCACTATAGTATAATCGCAAATCTTTCAAGCAAATACAAATAAGAAGAATGTTTACCGTACACCCTTCCACATATATATATCTGATTCCAAGGGCTCTCGGTGTATATATTATTAGCTCACCTATCGCATGTATAGCACATCATATATTATATCATATATATTATCTCTGCTACCATCTGATCAAACGCACTTGAAGTCCAAATAAGCAGATATATGCACACAAACTCACGTGTACATAAAAGTTTATATGCTCTTGATAGCATATATGCAGATGTAAAACAGATATATATGTGCCACTAGCAAGTTGATACTAAATCTCAATTGTCAATACTACATCAATCTGTCAATGCCACACGCCTGGACATCTCTTTCATTTGAACGAACCGGCACATAATGCAGCTGCATATGTGCGAAAAAAAACGCACACACCTATTACCAGGGGTTAATAATGACGATTTTTTGTCATTATTAACCCCTGCTATTACCTATAAGCAGGTTCATATATACATACAAGCTAGCTCTTCTTCTCAAGATAAACTGTCACTGCATGTGAGTCGGAGCTATAGGGCACAAAGTATAAACTCACCCACCGTGTGAAATTGAGCTCATGGATCGATTCGAGGGCAGAAAGGTCAATACCAGCGACATATTTGGAAATCCATCAATCTTCTAGCTGCATGTTTGTTGCTAATAATAAGTGAAATTATACGTTCACGCGGTAATGTGTACCTGTCTAAACACTGAAGTCTAGTTGTATATAACTAGCCAGAGCGTCGTGCACAGCCTCCGGCTAGACTCACTAAGTTATTCTCGAACCCACAATACAAGGACAGGTGCCCAGTCTAGTCAAACGCTCCTTGTTGTCGTACAAAAATCAGTTCTAGAAAAATTCCTAACTAATGGACGTCCATCTCTGGCCTAGCTGCACATGATATATGTGTGTTATTTTCAAGCAAACAGGTTTAGTAAGTTGCCAGTACTCGACCTAACCTTGTGCGTGTAAATGCAGTGCACATTACAGTAAAGTAGACCACTTATATAGGGTCGATCCATTACTTATGGCAGACACGGAGAGGTATTAATTATGTTGATGGACGTTCCTGGGTCGTTTACTATTGACACATACACTCTACAATCTTTTGTAAAGAGGCATGTCAAATCGTAAAAACGATATAATCAGAAGTAGATAATAGGGAATCCTATTATCCCTATTCCCTATTATCAGGAACTAATAATGACAATTTGTCCTATATCAGGAGCTAATAATGACAATCCTGGCAATTTGTCATTATTAGCTCCTGCTATTATCTACTTCTGATCTAATGTATATATATATATATATATATATATATATATATATATATATATATATATATATATATAATATCAAGAGCTAATAATACCTTTATTAATTACCTATAATAGGTATTATTAGCTCTTGATTATATATATATCAACGTGAAATCGTGGCTCTTTCTGTCCGACCTTGGCCGCCTTCTTGAACATAAATAAGTGGTGAAGTTCTAGCATTAATTCCTATAAGAAACTGGATCGACTGCAGATAATTAATACTAAGCATGAATTTCATGCACCTCAAGCATATCACCATGCATATCACATCAAGCATATCACATCAAGCATATCACATCAAGCATATCACATCAAGCATATCACCATGCTAACCCAGCTAACACATTAACTCATGCACCATTACCCATATACCCCATACCCATATACCCCATACCCGGGCCATACAATATGCGTGCAGACTGACGATGCATTTGGGCAGAGCGAGTGCACTGACTAGTACTGTGCCATTTCACTAATATCAGGAGTAGATAATAGGGAATCCTGCTAATATATAATATGTCTTGCTGTGGCTTTGAAATTTATAATAGTTTGTTCTTAAATTCTCATTTAGCAACTATAGTTTTAGGCAGTTTAATTGCTGACCTTATATGATCGATTATTATCACTATAATTCATGTGCTAAATAAAAAGCAATAACGACGATGATGCCAGCTAGATTAGTATAGCAGATTATATTGCGGGGGACAAACTATCCTCGATCCAAAAGAAACAAAGAAGGCATTCAACTCGGGGAAGTTTCACTCGGGGAGTGCGACTCTTTCGCACACACGATCACTACACCTGTGATATTTTGTAGGCTGAGGTTGCTACTTCTAATGGATGACGTTGACCTTGGTAAGATATATATCACTCAAAATGAATACTTGTCAAGGTGCGCGGTGGCGTGAGACGCAATCACCCCCAGTTAATTTGTTCACACATTGTGAGGATGCTATTCTACAGCGCAGTGAAACAAATCGATATCCTGCGGAAGAAGTGTATATAGCTCTAGAGATCAGTGTTCGAAATATACTTAATGACCCTGTGACCTTGGGTCAAGGTCACTCAGAATCAATAGGGTTCTAGCGCTCCATAAGATGCACCTGTGGACCAAGTTTGAGGTTCCTACCTCTTACGGCGGTTGCAAAGATATCGAGCGGACAGACAGACAGACAGACAGACGTGCAGACAGACAGGTCGACGCACGCACGTACGCACGCACGCACGCACACACAAACACACACACACACACACACACACACACACACACGCACGCACGCACACACTCGCGCGCGCACACACACATACAAACGAGCCAAAAACAATACCCTCCGCTACACTTCTCTTAAGAATAATGATAAAGATAATTACGGGTCTGTTCCACAACGGGTCGCCTCCTTCCTCCTCTCGGGACGCTCCCTTGCGCTCCCTGCACGACCAGCACGCCCAGGAGAGCTCCCACATACAGGAGAGCAGCCCTCATCTTCTTCCTCTTCCTCTTCTTCTTCTTCTTCTTCTTCTTCTTCTTCTTCTTCTTCTTCTTCTTCTTCTTCTTCTTCTTCTTCTTCTTCTTCTCCCTTCGCCTGGCACAGGTTCGAACGACGCTCTCGCAACACACGAGCAACGTTAACCGGCCCGCTCGGCTGCAAAATGCAAACGACTGAGATAGAGAGAGAACTTTCGATGTGCGTACGTACGTGCGACCGCGAACCCCAGCCGAGACTTTCGCTGCTTGGCGCTGCAGGCAACGCTTGTTGTGTGGCAACTGCGCGAGTGGTTGCGATTTGCGACCGCGTAGCGATATAGCGCCTACCGGCTCGCCTATTGCTATCTCTACAGTCCCTCCTCTCCCTCTTCACACCGCCTACAAAACCTGTTTTCACGTACTGGGCTATTTTAAAGTGCAAATGGGCCGCGTGAATCCGGGTGTGCAGAGCTGGTGTCAGGCACCAGCTAATTATGACACGCTAAATGCACAACAGTGAAGATAACGTTTCGTACCTCCGTATGCGCGCATATATCCTACAAGGATCGTAAACAAGGATGTGTTTGCTATATCCCGTCACGGAGAGTCGATCGTTGCCAACCACCTCAAGGGAATGGCAGTTCGGCAGTTTATGCGAGTGCGAAAAGCGGTCATTAAAATCCGCTTTTCGAAACTAGCTCACTTGCCCGACTAAACCCAGCTTCGCTATACATATACGCCTATTAGCATAAGTGGTACAAAGTATATACATGTATTCAACGAATAACATGTTGGCTCGAGATTTGGTGTGTGAAAAAACCCATCGCACGCTAGCTGTGATTACAGATTACAAATGCATAACATTGCTGGAACACGTTACTGGGATGGTGTAGTGAAATGGAATAACTTATTTTATAATGATTATAAACGCCCCTCGTTGAAAAATATGAAGTACAAGACGATAACAGACCGCAAATAAAAGATCTACACGGCCGTAGCTTTAGGGCAAGCAGGACTCTGGAATCACGAATGTATTTCAAAATGAAATGACAGCTCGGATGCACCGAGACAAGTCATGTCCAGGACTTCCACGAGGGATGGGCCTGCTCAACGTATCAGCACGCGAACTGACATGCAGCTAGCGATAGGGAGGGAGGGAGGAGGTCGTGGGGGGGGGTCAATGTCTAGTTTGGTAATCCCCTGACAGTCAGATCTCTCGCGCTCGGCAACTGGGTGCGATATGTAACTACTGCAGGCATCTCCGACTTTCAGAGGTTGTGCACGCATCTAGTCTCACACATCTATACCCTCGGCTGCGCAATGTTGTTGGTTATATACCTACTTTCTTGGATTTAGTTACATCCCTGCTGATACTCAAAAGACCACTTGCTAACTGTTACGGCAGCTAGAAAAACAAAACGATTTACAAACACCATCTGGCGGATTCGTGCGCCATACGGGGGCGTGCATATATATAGCCAAGTATATAGCTAACAACACACGCGCTCAAGCACACGCTAGCACGCGCACGCGCGCACGCACGTACAGACGACAGGCAAAAATGGTTTATAGCACACAAACGAGCACAGCTCATGTGCGCTTGATAATTATGATTATGTTTGTCAGGGGGCCGAATCGCGTCTCGTCAAATACTGAACGTTGTACATACACTACAATGTTCACGTACTCAAAGATGTTTTTAAATATGAAAGTGTTGCAGGGGGCCGCGCCTGGCAAAGCGGTTACAAGCAGCATGCGGAGTTATAGCGTAGACATGGATAGAGATACACACAGGGGGACAGTACAGCTGGATGCGGTAGTAAACAAAGGGAGAGCAGGGGTGAATATATAGATGGATATAGAGACACACACAGGGGGACATGCAGCTGGATGGGGTAGTAAACATGGAGAAAGAGAGAGCAGGGGTGCATGAATAGATGGATATAGGGAGCATGGAAAGAGGACATGGTAGGTGGAATGACTATAGCACGCAGAGGGTACGTAGTGGGTAATAGGTATAATTGGCAGTGTAGCATGTAGAGATACAACAGGGGGTAGATGGATAAGTTAAGTAGCATGTAGCATGAGAGAATCAAGGCGCGAATAGGTGGAAAACGGACCAAATAGAATATATATAGATATAAGAAAGCAGGGCCCTGACGCACATATATGAGATAAACGAGCTAACGCTCCATTAGCAGTGTTCCCAACTTGGATATCATCAGGAGCGTATAATGACAAATATTTGTCATTATACGCTCCTGATATCATTAATAATTAATGATTAATAATTGATAATCCTAACCCTAACCCTAACCCTAACCTAAATGACATTAAACCACAAACTAATATATGGCCATGACCACATATATATATATATATGTTATTATGACCATTAATGACATTAAAGTTGGGAACACTCCTAATGGAGTATATCACCCGATAAACGAGACTTAATTGGTTGCACCCAATAATGCTAACAATAACTATGGAACCGGTATCACGTGAACCGGTATTACGTACGTCATTGCACAATGCTTCCGAGACTGGGAACACACCAAAGTTAGCTGCACGAACCAAAATATCGAGCATGTCCATATTATATGGTTGATCGATATGATTGGCTGCATGCACGTCCACGCTAGTGGTCATATTAGGCAAAAAATTGACATACTTTTGTCGCTATTATATGCCTATATCGATATCAGCTATAATGTAGAACGGCCCAGCAATGTGGAACACGAACGCGACTATTACAGCTATATTACGTATGTCACTATCATTCGTTGCAACTTTAGTAAAAACTTTAGTCATTATTTCCGTGCTATAGATGGGATATAGATGGATATGATATCTATCCATTCGATTAGCAGATAAACCTAAGCTACAACTGATTTTCTCCGCAAGCATTATTGCGTGACAAGTCACGACATTGTTCAGGCCACGGTGACTTTCGCTTTCAATTAAACAATATTGCATTCAGGTGCACGTGCGTTTCAGCCTTCAGACTATTGTATGTCTGTAATATAACGTATTGTACCACCAGTAACTACCAGTCTTAATGTTTCTCTACTCTCTTTCACCTATTATTTCCGACAATTTCCTGTAAATGCCGTCCAAATGCTCATCTGCAACACACGCTGGCTGCAAGGGCGTAGCCAGGAATTTGGATTGGGGGGTTTCTCGAGCGAGTAACACGGGGGTCTGACTTTTTTTTTAGTTAAATGTAAAAATAGTGCTCTAAAATCAATTTAGACGCTGTTTTGTTGACAATACTATTTCTTCTGCAGCTCTACAACGACACCGATGCCGTGGCCGATCCAAGATTCCAAGGTGGGGGGTTAAAAAATTGTGAAAATGTAGATCGCAATAGATTGTATTTGAGGCACTTTTGAGTACATGTACAGCCTTCATTCTGACTACGACAATTCTATTTTTAGTGGAACAATTCTTTTTTCTTTTTTTTCTTTTTTCTTTTTTCTTCTTTCGGATCAACAAGGGGGCCATGGCCCCCTTTGGCCCTTTGCCCCCCCCCTAACTACGCCAATGTTTTAACGTTAATTTTTTTAACGAGGCCAGGATTAGGCCAGCTACGCGCTTTTAAGAGAAAAAAAAATAAAGTTTTTTTTTTGATTGGGGGTCATAGGGCCCCCAGGACCCCCCCCCTGGCTACGCGCTTGGCTGGCTGCCGCACGCTAGCTGCTGCACACTGACACACAAATATATATTTATATTTACGTGTATATATGTGTATTTATATATTTATGTGTCAGTGTGCAGCAGCTAGCGTGCTGTAGCAAAGATTAGCCAAGCAAGAGATTATATACCCGAACTGCATGGAAACCCGCCTATCTATTGTTTATCGTCAATCCGCTCTACGCGCCTGTCTCTACTACTGGCTAATCCAGGGTCACGACTTTACACAGCTGGGCATGTACCCCAAAATAGAACAATAGCATAATAGTGTGTAGTTATTATTATGTATTTCTGCGGTATTACAATGCGGCAGCCAGCGTGTGTTGCAGATGAGCATTTGGACGGCATTTACAGGAAAATTGTCGACAATAACAGGTGAAAAAGAGTAGAGAAACATTAAGACTTTGGTAGTAAATAGATTTCGTATTTATTTAGCATTATATTTTATTGAAACGCTCCAAGTGCCTGTGCCCGCACACGCACGCGCACGCACACGCACGCGCACGCACGCACGCACACACGCACACACACACGCACGCACACACACCCACCCACACACACACGCGCGCATAGTAAACACGTACGTGTTTATGGGTCGACAGAAACCCTGCCGCGTACGACTGGTTCGGCTGGAGAGGATGAGAATAATGAGCGGTGTAATGGGGAGAGAGGAGAGGTAAGGCGAAGGGAGACGGGGTAGGAGAGAAACAATATATGAGAGGAAGCGGGATATGACAGCTGAGCTTGCACCTTCTCTCTTGACTATATATACCTCCTCTCGTATCTCTTCTTCTCGCCTTTTGTTTCGTGTGAACCAACCGTTAATTACTCTTTATGCGCGTATAATACAGCGCCAGTACTTCCTGATGCTTTGTGAAAAGATGCCTTGTTCTCAGTCTCAGCCAAAAAGTAACAATGTGCCAGCTGGCATGTGTAGTGATATAGATTCGTACGAACACTGCCGCCGTATGATGCAGATACACTAAGCTTGGCAGAGACGATACGGCACTGCGTCATAGTTAACATATATGTGTGTCTCTCGATACGAACTATTTGCACGTCAGAATTTACGCATGTCGGCAACTAAAATTCTCCGAACTATTTCAATGCAAACATATCGAGGTTCCGGGAGAAAACTCCTTGAAATAATATTAGAAATAGAAAGCCGGCACCTTTATGTACACACGCATACTTCCTTGTGCGTGTAGACGTACGTGCACGCCACTGCACGCACGGCTGGCTGAGGGAAATGTAATCCGCATCGTGAAGGCATTGTTATTACAAATAAATAGTACAAATAAAAACGCCGGCACCTTTATGTACGCATATATCCTTTTTCTTGCGTGTAGACACATACATGTACGCTGCACGCACGGCTGGCTGGGGGAAACGTAATCTGTATCATGAAAGCATTGTTATTATGACAAGGTGGGTATGTAACCGTGTGGATCACCGCCCACTGAATCTTTGCTTTCTATTGTGCGGCCGTAACAGCCACGTACGTCCTCTCAACAGAAAAATCTAGGTTTATTTGTACTCTGCCTTTTTTTCGAAATAGAGACATTACGAAAGCAAAATATATCCATACATTATCACTCGAAGCATTTTCAACAGACAAAAATGTAGGTTTATTTGTACTCTGCCTATACCTTCGAAATGGAAATAAGATTACGAAAGCAACTAAAGCAAAATACATCCATACATTATCACTCGACCACTATACCGACTATATTTCTTTATGGGACGTCTCCAGTTTAGGGTTTACACGTGATAATGTTAGTTATGTTAATGTTAATGCTAATGTTTCGTAAACTAGTTCACGCGTTATGTTGCGGATGGGGGACAGTTGAGCAAGGCCATAAAATTCGTAGTCAGAATGATTATGGATGTTCCACTTAGCAACACGGTAAAAATGCCTTTTTGACCAACCTACAAGTGACAATTTAGCACTGTCGCATGTCTTCCCTATTACGTGGGTAAAGGGAAAATTATATCAGCTTGTCTGTACAATGTTGCATGAGCTACACGAATCGCTGGCATGCAATGATTACATATAGTCATGTACTGCCATACTGTTATCAGATTTTTAGAAATCCAGAGTCATATTATGGTGATTCATGTAATAGGATGTTGACATTGGTAAACTGCATGTTTTCTTTAAAACTTTTACATCCGTTTACTGCCCCCCCTCCCTTCTCTCTTTATACAGATATGTAATAAATCAAATAATACATAAACTGCTCTGGCAAGTAATAAATAAACTGGCAGATACAGCTAGTGGCATCTTCTGGTTGAATAACGCTTGTGTAACACTACTTTGTGTACATTTAGTAGCATACAAAACTTTCGCAGCAGTATTTCGCTTTCGATGGACTTTGGAAATTGGAATTGGAATTTGGAAATTCCATTGGAAATTGGAATTTCCATTGGAAATTGGAATTTGCTTTGGAATTTGGAATTGGAATTTGCTTATTCGATGGACCAATTAATTATAATGTAACGATAAATAGATATTGCCATTCCGATGTGATGGGGGGGGGGAGAGGGTGTAGGGGATATGCAGCAAGTTAACGGGGTACAGAATGGAGGAAGCGTAAAAAAGAGGGAGAAAACAGAGTTATGAGAATGCGGACTGAAAATATACCAATTATAGTGATAATGTAAAATAACTTTAGGATTTGCAGGGAACTATAGGAAGCAGTAATGCTTGTGCTGACAGGAGCATGGGATCAAGGATAAATGTATAAATTTCCTTCAGAATAATTCTTCATTATAGAGTATAATTTCATTTATTCTCAACTAAATGGTATCACTATGATACAAAATGATTTTTTCAGTACGATACAGAAAGCACCTGATTGAATTAAGTAACTTTTTTTGCAGCACATTACTTCAGAACATGATGAAATTAAATATTTTTAATTTCTAAATTTTTCCCGCTCTTCAAAAATACGAAATTGCAGCATACAAACATAGCTCAGACCTATTTCTGTACTTTCATTATGTCATTTGTTATGTTCTAGGCTGCGTCCCCAGACAGTATAGAATAGCTAGTGGTGCTGATGACAACATTTACTGCCATTGCAGATTGACATTGCAGACGTTGATGTAAATTATAATCTTTACTTATACGAGTTTCAGATGGAATGTTGCCAGCATTGTCCCCCGGCAGCGAACATTACATTACCTGCGACCTCGCAAACGCTGAGATTGTCCACCTACACACAGACTGTCAATCGTGGGGAAATCCGCACTCCGGTGGAGCATGACAGCGGCGAAGTGCAGACATCAGCTCGTGGGGTTAGTCCTGAGACGTTCCAGCCGAGATAAGATCTCCTTAAGCTGCTGCTCCAGATCTTCCAGACTGGCAGCTAGATTCTCTTCCGTTTCGCCGATTATAGATCCATGTTGCTGCAGTACATGCCAACAGAATGTGATGAGGAGCTAATGCAACACAGTTTTGATAAATGTATCACTATATTATATATCTGTGACTATGTGTATATACTATATGTATGTATACTACATATATATATATATATATATATATATATATATATATATATATATATATATATATAGGGAGAGAGAGAGAGAGAGAGAGAGAGAGAGGCAAGAGAGATAAATATTATATATATATATATATATATATATAAATCATGAACATTTCTGTACATATTTATACACGAGTATAAATATGTTGATGATATATATATATATTAGATGAACTTACTCTGACTTTGGCAATGACTCCCCTGAGCATGAGTTTAGCAGACGACAACAACTGCATTGCATCAGCCGGCCTAAGGGTGCTGCAGTCCAAGTAGGCTGCAAGCAACATGACAATATTCATTAAAAAAAATACGAAAAATACACGTGAGTAGTACGTGAAATACATTATTACTACATTAGTGCATCACATGGCAGGTTTACCTGATTTTGAACCTGAATATATTATATCACATAAAGGATCGAGTGAAAATTTAGTGCACGTATAGTGAAGGGGAATTTCGCCCATTCACATATGCAAATTCTAAGTTAATTTATGGCAACGTTAACCTCGTCGACAGAACACTCTTGGGGCAATTAATGCCAAGGTAGAAATCACGATAAGTGGTGGCAGCGGTCCCACATCTTGACGAAAGCACGGACAGTTCTGACCAGGGCATTGGTCGGTTTTTATCACGTGACGTAGCCATGCATGTTAGCAAGAGAGAGAGAGAGAGAGAGGGAATATAAGAGAAGGGTGAGAGATAGAGAGGGGTCATTCACGGCTACAAAGTATGTGAGTATAGACTGTTTTGTGTGTGGTTACCGATCTGTGTTTAACCTATTATATACCTTGGTTGCTGTTTTAGTGTATTTCATGGAGTATACCGTGATTTTAGTTAGATAGACGACCATGTACGCGTCATGCTCAAACTTGGGATTATAACATTTGTGTGCTCTTCTTTAAAACATTAAATAATCTTCTTTATAACGATAACAATTAATGATCTTCTTTATAACCGTTCGTTGCATATCTTATACATTGTTCCTTCGTCAGTTTTCGCTGTCTTTTCGCTAAGCTACGCTATCTAATGGTAATTTCTTACACGCGCCAAAAGGCACGAACCTTTCACTACCACTGTTACGATTACACCATAGGCCGTAACGATATTATAGCTTGCGTTACACACGTAGCAAATCACTTAATTCAAAATACCAGACTATGATATAAAAAAGACTATAAACTTAGGCTACACTAGATTAATCTTAAATGCTGTGCTATTCCATATGTAGCCAGCTTAAATTAAGTTTTATCACAATGCATCCAATTTTAATAGGTGTTCTTCGAATTCTGCATGTCAAGATGTTATTATACTAGTGTAAATATAAACATAGTAAGTGAGCAAAAATTAAGTCACCTCATGGCAAGATATAAGTTTATTCTCCTACACAGATACCATGTACTACTATATGTATGCATCAGCTAATCAGGAGGATATACGAGTATATCCTCTCATGTGTTCCTGATTCAATTCCATTTCATCACACACACTCACACATACACACCTGTAGCCAGCCTGCCTGCAAACTGGCACACCTGCGTCCTGGATTCAGCACCCTTCTCCCATCCCAACGTATGTGTGGCACATCTGTGGGCCTTTTGTAGAAAGTTCAGTGCCTACAAATAAATATATATATAATGTACTATACATTATATATTATGCATATGTATATATTATGTAATGCCCTAATTACAGCTGCATACATTCACGTACAATAAAAATGCAACTTGATCACTGCACCATAAAGTGTTAATAAATTACTAACAAACCATTGGCATACAATGCATTAATCAATGATTAACTATTAAGTTGGACATTAATAATATATATATAATATATAATAATGAATAAGAAATAGTTGGACATTAATAATTAACTTTACTACCTATCAAAATATGACATCAAGCATTAACAGTAACGATACCCATCAGTAACATATACCATTACCATACGATGTCAGTCATTATATATAACTCTCTACCAGCACACTATATGAACCAATAGCTTACCACAATTACGAGATATAGATATAAACGCACTGCCACAAGATATTATAGGATTGATAGAGATTTGTACTATTAGTATATATAATATCACTGACTAACGTATACCTTATCCTTACTCTCTGGTGCATCGCCCTCATCCCCACTCTGTGTCAGCTGTGCATACAGCCCCCACATGACCGGGTTGTTTGTAACTTGTGATGTCATTTTGCCCATAAGTTCCAAGGCCTTAGGTTTGAGTCTGGAGGCAGATTCGCCCTGACTGTTATTCGTCCCATCAGTGATTGCCGTTATCAGAATCCTCAGCACCTACAGAAATCACGTATAAGTCGCTCAAGAACACGCACCGGGTAACTGCAGCTGAACACATCTCGCGTGATATAAACTGCGCAATTTGCTACATCAGATAAAAACTCTATTTGAATATCCCGCTGATAATCACAGAAATACACGAGTTTGTCAATATATTTTCGAGCAGCCTGTCAGGTTGAAATAGGATTACTTTTCAAGCAGTAGACGAATAGCTGTTTACTCAGGAGGAGGATCACAGCACTGTGCCAAGGCAACCGTTCTATTCACCTCCGTATCTGTGTACTTTTCTTTAATATCCGTGAGTCGATGCAGGGCATTGATGACTTCCTCGAACTCTCCACAATCTATGCTGACCTGCGTGTGTAATACATATAAACAAACAAATTTAACAGGCTTTATTAGGTCAATTGGTGTGGGACACTGACATTTAACTTTGAGGGAGATCCCCCATCATATCCAACACAGGCTTTCTACCTAACAGTAAAATAATGAGTACACAACAACTCTCACCAATAGGTAATTTTCCCATATCTTCCAGTTTTCAAAGCTCAATTTCAAAGCCTCTTGCAATGTCTTATGTGCCCTTGACCTGAAAAGTAGTACATGAATCAATACTAAATCTGTTAGGAATGTTGTTGCAAGATGCATTCTTTACTAAAGTATAATAACATTAAAAAAGTAATGTAATGGGGATAATTTGTCATCATATGACTACTCACTTTTGATGTAATTTGATATAAACGGAAGACAGATTATTCCAGGCCTCTGAATTCTGCAACAAACAATAATCAAGGTCATGCAAGATACACTTTAAATTTTTTCCCCACTTCATCCGTACAGAGCTATGATTATAACTGATCGTGATTCTAAACGTGCTTGAGAACACAATACAAGAATGTGGTGGAAGTGGGTGATAACAGTGAAAGCACTAGGGCTTGACCGGCACAGTAAAGAATTACACACCTCAGGGTCGAGTGTCACACAGCGTCTCAGAGCCGTCGCAGCCAGCTCGTACTGCCGGGTGAAGAGTGCTGAGCAACCCAGAGAGAACCACACTGAGCTCTGCAAGCATCGCCATAGTTACTATCACCCGCCATTGTTTGAGCAAAATTGAAAGGTTAACCGTGTTTTACTCTATATGATTCTAAACAGTGTGGTACGTATCACAGTCAAAATTGATTCGCATATTGATATCGAGACCAACAACAGAATTAATATTAATTCAGCAAAAGCGGAAGACAACATTTAAAGTTTTAATTTTTGAAAGATTAGAATTATATACCTGTAGTGGATTGACCTCAACCGATTTTTGGAAGCAGGGAACACAGTCAGCATACTGAAATAAAAGCCAAATCCACTTTTTACTTGTAATAGGAAAATTATTATGGACTTACTTAAAACTACTTTTGCAATTTAAATTTTGCATTATGCATTATACTCAATATAGTAATTCAAAGTGAACACATCATATTAAACATAAATTCTTCAAAATAATAGGTTTAGCAATTTAGTAATAGCATTTTACAATTTTTGGCAAGTTATATTTTAATACCCTGGTCAACATTGAAACAAAATTAAGTCACCAACTTCGATCAAGAATCAATCAGATCTTGGTACGACTCGTGAACCGATGGGGAACAACTATCCAAATCCTAAATATACACGTCATCTATATGTCAGATAAATAAGCATATATGTCTTAATACTGAGAATAATAATGATAATTAAAGCAAACTATAAATAACAACCTCTTTTTTTGCTAGATGCAGGAAACCAAGAGATCGTTGGGCGCGCGCACTCCTGTGACCGGACATCTCCCATGCCTTATCGTAATACTGCGCGTCGCGAGTGAGATCTCCCAGAATGCACCACAGCATGGGAGTCTCATCCTCAGCTAACTGTTTACGCACGATCTTCTCTGCCTGCACACGAGAGTGGCAAGCGATTACCGAGTTGCTCATCTGCCTTGGCTCACCAAGGTCAAACTTATTATATTGTGACGCTAGCTGCATGATACACAGAGAAAGATTAAAATGCACAACTGCTTCGAAGAAATGTCCAATATTATACTCTTATACTCATTATAGGCTTTTAATAATTCAATAGTATAATCCACATTCAGTCGTATACTCAAAATGAATGCCAACCATTGGGATATGAAGCCATAATAATATACTTTCACGTAAATCAAAAGTAGATAATACAAAGCGTCTAAATTATCTACTTTTTCTGTCAATATATCTTGCATCGATTGCATAGGTCTAATCGAAAATGCGAATATTGAAGACAATGTGGGATGGCAAATAATATAATAAGATCAAGATAAGATTACAATACATGATTACAAGATTCAATTAATCCTAACCTGTTCTCTCCTTCCCAGCTGCTGCAGACAGGCAATGACGTCATCCCACAACTGAAGTCTCTCAAAGATTTCCAAAGCAGACGCCACAGAGCCAAGTTTGAGAAGCAGATTCGCCAACACCTTCTGTTAAATAATCGCCACATACGATCAGCATGCTCGCACATCACGCATTTAACTGACTGGTTATTGCTGATCTAAAAAAAATCATTATTTTTACAGAATTGATATATTTTGCTACTGCCTCAAAGCTCCAATATACAGTCTTTGTCCAACTAAAATATATGTGTATCAATAACAACTGATTTACAGCCGATTACTGCCATGCCTCTCACTGAGTTTAATTACCTCCACCAACCATTTCGGTGGAAGGCAGACTGCATGGAACAGTCTCAGCTTCTCTTGAACGGGACATATTTCATCTCCTACTGCATCAACGAGTGCCTAGAAAAGATTATACCATAGATTTCCACAGTGTTCTGTTATGTATCAAACGAAATTACACCAATAACAAATCTGTAGAAAACTGTGGGTGTGACAGCTGCATATGTTTTGAAAAGCATAACAAGTGCCGAATAGTATGTCCGCAGCAGTTACCATTTTAGTACACGTGTAAAGGTGCATTACAGGACACAGTTATCAAATGGATAAGTTCAACTTAACTATTAGACAATTAGCCAGAAATTCATCCAACCTTCTAGCAACCCAACCTTATATGTTGGCTTGCTAGATGAGACACGTACATTACAGATTTATATGTTTGATGGACTTGCGAATAATTTATCTAGTATTCGAGCAAGCAGGTCACCTGTAGCTGCATCATGCTCCGCTCTGCCCTGCGTCTGCTGTCACTCTCCAGCTGTGACCGTAGCAACAAGCCCATGAACTGGGTCGCCCACACCTTTGGCGACGACAAAACACACTGCAGGGCAAACGAATAAATGTATACATGCAGTGAGTGCGCATCTGTGTGTGCAGGTGTGTGTGTATTAAGTAGCTCACATGGAGTACAGAACAGAAGTTACTGACATCTGCTTTATGTCACAATAATATTGTGTTAATAAAAATTATTTTATATAAAACCACAACAGCAAAGGACTGCAAAGCAAATCACAGCATATATTATCTATTGCAGCATTATACTATACACATCTGCTGCATTTATGCTCGTTTAATCCTAAAATTCGTTAAAGATGAAACTCAGCTAAAACTGATACTTCCTACGTGTCTCGATCAGCCAAACAGTTGCGCTTAGATTACTGTATAATATATTCACTTTTTTTATTCTATTATAAGATATCCGTGAAGCATGGCTGTGTCGTGTTTAAACAGCAACGTTATAATTAATGAATGTCACAAACAACAATGTAAGCTAAAAATAAAACATGAATTGATTTGATAAAAAAATTATAATATATGATGAAATATGATTGACTGGTTGAAATATCAACCACACCGCGAAAAACTCCTATCCGTATACTTCCGCTTTCCTGCCCTAACACCCATGGCATATCTACACCAAACATTACTCACTTATAGGTGCAGTCATATCCGCTAAATGCGAGATATGAGTATTGGCGAAGGAAAATAGGACAGCACATTTGGTGCACACTCGTACCAGCACATTGCATCAAACATGAATCTACTAAATGCTGCTTGTTTTTTCATCATTCTGTATGTGGTTATCACGTCTTGTGAGCCTGTTGCGCATGCAGCAGAACAGGTGAGTAGAGCATCCATCATTAGCAACATAAACGCACACATGCATATATACTTGAGTATATACATAATGCTCACAGTAGCCACAGTGTGACTATATACTAATAAAGATATCAAATTTAATTATAGAAATTAATGTAAAATTAGGTGACCACACAAGCCGCAGGAATGGCTATGAAAAGTGCTAGATGAACTTCGAAGATTTTTTTACATCGTCGGAATTCACAACTCTAAACCAGTACCTATTGTAAATTCCCATAACTAATCTATTCATGTATAGGATTACGATAACGATAGGGGTAGTGATCTTAGGCTGGTTTTAATGGTCAGAAATGCAGAGTAAACAAATTTACATAATTGAATACTTGTGAAGACAGGCTTGTGACGCATGTAAATATTTTATTTACAACTACTAGGCTTTCAATGGTAGGTATTGGAAACTAGGCAGCCCTTGTTGGGCTGACTGTATAGTATGGGCACTGTTCACGTGCTCTGGCCATCATTTATGATCTCGGAATCAATGATTCCCGGATTTATTATGATTCGAGACTGATATATGTGATTAAATGGAGCATACGTATGCTGGCAGAAATTTTCACTTACAGCTTAATTACTTCACGCATTACAGGTAATAAGTTATAATGTTATAGAGTGGCGACCAACCAGTACCAGCACAGTTTGGGTTCACATAAAGTTTGTCAACCTGTTGCATGAGAGGAAAAGACTGTGGTTCAAAACCCCACAAATCCCTCACATAATCTTTAATCCATAAATACTGTGCATATATATTTCCGTTCCTATTATTCTACTACTGCATATTTATGGCTTAGTCTCACGGTAGGCTGTATAGTAATCTATGCAGCAGTTGAAAGAGACCCGTTCTAAAAAAATTTGGCTGGCAGTGTGTACAGGGTCCACCAGGATTGCCTGGCAGAGATGGCCAGGTTGGCAGGGATGGGCTTCCGGGCCGGGATGGAACAGAGGGCAATTCTGGAACCAAGGGAGAAATAGGAGACAGTGGTACGTAACAGCAATTTAACAAGTAAATTAACAATAGTGAAGCGAATGCGAAACGTTTACTGCTGCATGAAACAGTAATTCGAAATGCATTTTCCATTGCCTAATCACATCAATTGCTCTAATTTCAATTTGGAACGAGTAATTTATTATAGTTTGGTTGTTTTCTAATATAATCAAACTATGTATAACTACATAATCATATAATCAAAATGACTTATGTTGCAGGAATATCATGTGTCCAAGATCTTGGCAATAAAAATAAAATAATACAACTATATTGTTTCTTTCAGCTACCTCTCGTACATATATTGTCTTTACTTGCACATTTGCTACACGTTGACTAATCTTACATCACTATAGGTGCGCCAGCTACATGCTCATGTCCTGCCAGGAACATCAAGCAGTGTGCGTGGTGGGACCGTAACCTTGACATAGATAGTGGACTCATCAGTGTAAGTGCGATTAAGAAGCGTGCTAAAATTCCTACGCCACAAACTCACAACACAACTCAACCGTATTTTTACCCATTAGATTATTTTCCAGAAATGTAAATTTTGTAACGACCTGATCACTGTGACGAGATATGGACTTATCTGGTGAAATTTTTCAAAACAGACATGCAAGTTCAACAAGATTAGCTCACACACAGCACTGTATGTCATCTGGCATGGCAATATACGACTGATACACACAGCGGGGACAAGCGGCGCATCCTGTGCACGGTGGTACATAACGTTTAATAACGAGGAGTGCATCAACCCGAC
Source organism: Priapulus caudatus (assembly GCF_000485595.1). Taxonomy (NCBI): domain Eukaryota; kingdom Metazoa; phylum Priapulida; class Priapulimorpha; order Priapulimorphida; family Priapulidae; genus Priapulus; species Priapulus caudatus. The sequence goes on along the minus strand of NW_014578034.1, from coordinate 38,506 downwards.
CAGCATCGACGGCACAATGTTGACCAAACTAACCAATGAGAACCAGCACATTCCAACGACTAGTATGTATCGCTAAGACTACGTACAGTTGGTTCAGGAAGGAGGGAGGTATGGTAGGAGGGAGAAAGGCAGAAAAAGAAAAGGAGAGAAACAATGAGCGTGTGTATGTGAGAGATAGAGTAAAAGACAGAGAAAGAAAGAGAGAGAGAGAGAGAGAGAGAGAGAGAGAGAGAGAGAGATAGAGAGAGATAGAGAGAGAGGGAGGGAGAGGGAGAGATAGAGAGAGGGCAAGGTGGGAGGGAGGGAGATGTGAGTGGGAGAGACAAAGGGAGACAGAGATAGACAAAAAGAGAGGTAAGAGGGTAAAGAGGGAGGTAAAAAGAGAGGTAAGGAGGGAGAAAAAGAGATAGGGGGAGAGAAAGAGAAAGGAAGAAAGTGCAAGAAAGGGAGAAAGGAAATGAAGAGAGAGGGGTGGGAAAAAGTTGCAAAGTGTGAGAGTAAGTGGGAGTGAGATCGAGCTACCTCTCATAGCATCATTCTGTCAACTAAGAACTAGCAGAACTAGCACTGGCAGTAATATGTGGAAGCATCCATTTATGCAACACCAAGATCAGCACAAAGCTCTGAATTAATTTACACGATTCAAGCCAGTACATCATTCTTTGTGTCTGTCTGCTTTTACAGTTCAGGGCATATGCATGGGCCAACCTGCAGGAACAATAGATGTAGCACTGCAGCTAGGAAACTGTCGCCCATGGCCCGGTGGCCTTGGCCAAGGAAATCGATACACCAGCTGGCACAGCACCTCACGCATAATTATCGAGGAGATGGACTACACTTATTAAAGAAACTCTGCATATAGGTTTCAGTAACTGGGCCTTTGCGCTAACACCAATTTTTCACGTTAGCATTATTATCACCCTAGCTGCTATCAAGTGCCTGTGTACAGGCTAGTTGCTTACAGGCTGGCTTCTATGCCAGCAACAAAGCTGTACTTAAAATAAACCTTGCATATTATAAACGTGCTAAAAGCACGGCTTTCGCAAAAACACCAACTCTGCATTTCTCCTTGGCTACTGCGCTTTCTCACTAGCACTAAACATGTATGACAGCCTGGCATTGCAAAGCAATAATGCATAATTTATTAACGCATCAATACTTGCAAATGGGATGCTGAATATGATTATTGTACACACACTGTGTTTTTTACTGACTGATTTTTCTCAAAAATCCATCACTTATTCAGTCATACATTTCTAACCTAATAGGCGATTTACATTCCCTGTTAATATTCAGTAATACACAATATAGCTTTTATGAATAAATAAATAATGAAAAAAATATGAATGAAGTTTTTTATAAATAAGAAGCTGGCCACACTTATAATCACTCAGCACACTGGAAATAAGGACATTTAATAAACACATAACACTCACAGTTAGAAATGCTCCCAACTCTTCACTGCGTAGCTTGTCTGCAGGACTTGTTTTCTTAACTTGGGCACTGAAAATACAGTTTTAAGCATTAAGAAAGCCCTTGTGTATTAGCAGTTACAAACAAGGCAAGCATGAACAACCAATCATCTCACACAGGTCACTAATCCGGCAACTTACCACAGCCCTAGCAAAAGCGCCTGCTCAGTGCCAGTCAAGTTCGTGACAAGAGATTCAGATGAATCGGTGAGCTTCACAGCACTCAACAGAGTGTCATCTTCTAGGATAACATCCTGAAATTTACCATATTGTAAGATTCGCAGCTAGAGGAAACCCCACTAAGAAATCGGTGAACTTGGTGTGTTCTCCTACCCATTCACTCTGTAGTGCTATCTAAAATAACTAAAGTCAATGAGAGTTTCCTTATATGTCACATACTCTCTCATGTTGATAGAAGAACATTTTTAATTAATGATTTTCGTCACATGGTTACAATAACTGGTTCATATATGATTGTTTACTTTTGGTAATCGCTCAGGATTTGCACATTGTTCCAGGTCACTGACTCTTCCAGCAGATGCTGCTAAATGCTTAATATTAAGCACTAACTGTGTAATATCAAACTGCTGAAACTTTGTTCTTTTCCCCAGCGCACCTGTAATAGAAAATTAGTGTATGTTATATTATAAGGGTTGAATTTTTTAGAGCACAGTTAAGTGTTGCCTTTAGTTTAATCAGATATTTTAGGGCACCACGGGCTGTTGGATCGCAACTCTTTTTACGCAGGATAACGTGTGATAACTTATGCAACATGGAATTTATGTGAAGGGCACTAAAAAAAGGAAAAGCATTAAGTGGGCCATTGATGGTGGTTTATTGCTGTTGATATACAATTTTCTAAGACAGCATGCCATGAAACGGGGCCAACCACTGCACTTGCTGTTGATACGATGGTGGCATTTAAAAAAAATTGACTAGTTGTTAGCTTTTTCTATGATTTTACTATCAGATGGACAAGACTGACACATTTATTCATCTACAATTTTCAAACCGCATTATGAATCTACTTTAGGGTATGGTGGATCAACAATTCCGCAGTAAATAAACATAACTCACCAGTAAAGTCTAGCTCCATTCCAAGCAATTTGGTGCTAGCCAAAAAATGGCTTTTAGCTTTTTTGTACTCATAATAGTACAGACATATATGGCCAGCCTCTATGTGGAACTCCTCAATTTGCCTTGTAACAAAGAAAAGCAAATTTTGAAATACAGTTACCAACGAATGTATAAGTTATTTCAGATAATATCTACGTTTTTTGAATGTGAATAACTGTGATTCGTTTGTTTGAATTTCCTACTTTCGTAATTTCGTACTACATTCCCACTTCCGTTATTCTCCATTGAATGGCATTACACAATGCAATCCATATGCAATTAACGATCATACCTGCTCTCGCCACCAGTCATTATCGACTCCTTTGATGACACTGCAGAAATGACAAACAAGAATGCACGTGTACAGTCTTTGGCAGTCAGTCACACATGGACAATAACAGTAAAGCATTACAGTCAAGCTCAAATAATAGCTAATTAACACACAGTTATATTTTGACTTGGCATGCATTATAAAAAAAGATGTTTACAAAAGCTTTGTATGGTATTGAAATTGTATTATAAGCTGTTAATGTTTATACATCCTGCTAATCTTTACCAGATTCTATGAGGGCTAAGATTTCATTCTTGATGACGGATGCTTGCTCATCAAGCAGCTGTTGATGAAGCCACAAACACCTGACCGACAACAGCTCACAGCATGTATGCTGAAACAAACACACATCATATGTATATATAACATAATATGTATATGTATATGTATATGTATATGTATATGTATATGTATATGTATATGTATATGTATATGTATATGTATATGTATATGTATATGTATATATGTATATGTATATATGTATGTAATTTATAATTCTTTGTTAGAAATCTATTATATTTTATGATAATGTATCATAGGTATAAATACTCGTAACTTACAAAAAAAATCTTTTGATTAGACCTATGATACATTATCATGAAATATAACAGATTTCCAACAAAGAATTATAAATTTAGATAACCAGACAAACCTTTAACAGCTGTTGGCTTGAGACTAATACCATCCTTGCAAAATAGAAGTACTCGGGAAAGACTACAAGCTGATAGATGGGGTTTCCGTCCACAGCCAGTAATTTCAACACTTGACATCGGATATCTCCAGCCTAGATAATTAATTAAATGGTTCATAATATATTAATTATTGTGGGTATTATTGTGCAGGATGCATTTCAGGAGCGATATTTACATTTAAATCATTTGATGTTTAGATGCTGAATCTATAAATTAATATGCTATTATTGTATACAGCCCTTTCCAGATCTAGCATAATTTTAAAAGCCTGTGATTACACATACCAGTGTGTTAGGACCAAACAATATAGGTAATGTGTCACATGGGCGTGACTGGGATGGGGGACCTGTCCAGTTGTTCTGTATAAACAAATTCATTGCAGCTATCGCAGCGAATATAAGCCTTCTCTCCCTGTAAAATAAAAAAATGACACAATATAAAATTATACAGCATACAAAATAGTTACTCTACAGCTAAACTATCGCTGAGAAGGTCTATGCCCCCCGGGGTACTGCCGGAATGTACCCTGGGGGACATGGACCCTATGAGCTAAACTATCTGTGTGTGTGAATTGCCATTACCTAGGTAAAAAAACTGATACGGCTTCAGCACCCCTTGTTCCAAAGTTTGTAACCGAAGTTTCTCACATTCCAGCATTTTCCAAATTTTGAATACCTGTATACTGTGAGTGTATACCTATATAATGTGGTAGCTCGGGATTGGGAATACGAAGTTCATTAAGTCGTTGTGATTTGTGTTTCATTTGAATGTTTCATTTCCATCTTACACACAGAACCTACACCCAATTATAAGAATTTTTTAAATTTCGTGCATTGAAATAATACCAATATCCACACGCAAGCATCAGAAATGTGAGCTATCCCTAACACAGCAGTCCACCTTGGCAAGCACCAAGGGCAAAAGTTGTGAAACATTGAAATTCATCATGAAAAATAACGGAATTTTTCACTCCTGGGCCATATGTCAGCATTTAGAAAAATTTCCAGATTTTTTAGCTTTTTGAATTTTAGATTTTCGAATAAGGGATGCTCAACCTGTATTGCGTACATCAGTGGAAAATGATTGCGATACAAACCTCATAGGTCTCTCATCACCATCTGCATCAAGATATTGTTGCAATCCATGATTCAACTTATCGGTGATCGGAGCATCAGCTGATAGGTAAGGCACCAAGATGTTGTAAGTGTCTACTAGCACACCAGTGTAGTCTCCTTCTGATAGCTTTTGCATGACACTATTATGTTCCCCAGTGTCTAAAAAGAAAGACAGGTGTGATGCAGATTAAGAGTACGAAGTAGTAGCAGAACAGTAGTTTGGAGATTCCCACCAACTAGGACTTTTTACTGCATAGCACAGTAAACTGACAGTGACGAGCAGATAAGCTCATGGTCTCGCTGACACATTCACCAATGCGGCGCTGCAAAATACAATATTAATTTAATAGAAATTACTTAGTAAATCATGACCACTCTCTCCGACTCCCTAACGAGTAACGGTTAACCAACTCGGGAACCCCCTTATTCTTCTTCTTCTTCTATATACTGAGCTGGGCTCTTGAAAGAGCGTAAGAAGATCAACCAGACTAGGCCTGGTTGGTGGCGCACAGTATCTGTCTCAATGTTAAATCAATGTGTCCAAAAGAATTTAAACTATTTACAATGTCAATGTCTGGTAAAGAAGTGTCAGGTTACTCCGCGAGGCTATTACTCAGGGCCCCTTAGTATAACGGGACCTAACCGTCACCAGTACCCTAACTTAATTCTAAGCTTTGTCGTTGTAACTAATTTGAACTTGACGTGATGTGGCCATGATGACGAGGCGCGCCGAGGTTTGACACTTTTTGTCTTCCAATCAGTCTATGCCGCACCAGTCTTTTATATTTTTAAATATGGGGGACCCATTGGACCACCAAATCGCCGATCTCAGGAACTAGGGCATTCTGCTACGCCAGAACCAGAACCGTTTCCTACGAGTTTGCCACAAATACGAAAATAAAACGCTGTTTAGCGCACTGCGCTACTGTCACATTTTCACATCTCTGTAATCAGAATAAGCCCCGCCTACTTCGTTGATGGGCACAAATGGGGCATCACCGGCGTGACCCGTTACTGCATGTAGGTGTTTGGCGAGACCGTTTGCTTTTCGTAAATAATGAAAGGCCCGGCCGATACATTTCGCATCGAAGTGGAAATGTTTGGCAATTTTACTCGCTTTCAGAAGTGAACGAGTGCGTCATTCATTAAACTTTGAAGTTTTTCATAAAAATAAAATAATTCCGAAAATCCCTACCCGCACTACTCGATTGTTTTAGCCAATGAACGTAGCTGTGTGTGTGACGTCTTGCCCGCGCGCTTTATGCTTGGCTTAGCGGGCCTCGAAATGGATATCGGAGGCACGCACCTCGCAACACACGTTACTGTAAGGCGCGTATTTGTTTACATATAGCTTTGTGATGTCAGGAGGGCGGTGTTCGGTAGTTTTGCGATGATAACCTCGTAATTTCTCAGAATTTCTCAAGGTGCATGGAACATTTTACCAATTTTGTGGTGTTAGTTAGTCACGGATATGTCACAGTAAGTACTAACCGTATATGTTTCACATACGTTCACCTATTTTGCACAAAGGCAGTGGATCATTGTGAAAAATTGTGTGAATATTTATTTTTATTGAGACGTTCCAAGTGCCTGTGCTTTCAACAGTCTTGTACGTCAATGCACGTACGCCAAGAGCCACAAATTCAACACCATTTCATCTCTGTTATTGTTTACGCCTGAATGCGTGATTAATCAGGGAGGAGGTGTATGTAACTGTAAGAGAGAGACATTTTCTTTGGAGTTCCGAAAAACACTATTCCACCTGACAATTTCATGGGCAATTTCAATTGGAAGCTCTGCATAATGGACCCCCAACAAGCCCTTTGACTGACTAGTCAAGAAATCCAAAGGGCTGTATATTGCTCATATTTAGCCGCCGATAGTTCTTATTTAGAACAAAGTCTTCATTGTTATGTTCTAAAACTACAGACTATCCGCTGACTGCTGTGGAGACGTGCGACGGGCCTCGAATTTGGCGCACGTCTACACTGCGGACAGCGCTTCATACTTGAACATCCCCGCGGTCGCGTGCGCATATCCCGCGGAACTGCGCATCTCATCTGCGCGCAGCGCTCAGAATCAACAGCAAAGCTGTGCCACGCAATCTTGTATCATGTCTCTCTGGACGGACATGCGGCCGGGTTAATGCGCGCAGCAACGCCGCGCCCCCAGCGCGAACACGCCACCCCTTTTTGTCCTCTTAGACAGATTAACCTGAACGGCTCTGAAACACCCCGAAAACGGGGCGGTTTCCAAGCGACATTTCGTGATCGACGCCTAGAGGCCATCTCCAAACGGCCCAGAACTGCTCGTGGGGGTCGCGTGCCTCAAGGTTAAGACGTAGTCGCTGCTACAAGAAAGGCCAAGACATGCTGTCAATCGCCGACCACATGCTCACTCATTGGCCATTAGGTGATGACGTCGTCCGTTGCTGAACAATCCGTGATGTCAATCACACGTTTTTACGAATACGGCAAAGCGAGAGAATACGTGGACCTGTGGCGACCAGAATACGTGGAGAATACGAATGCTTAATGATGCTCCCAGCAAAATCTTTCAGCCACGTAAACAACCTACAATTCTCGATGAACAATGTCAGCACATGCCATTCTGTCTCTCTCTCGTTCTTAATGATGCTCCCAGCAAAATCTTTCAGCCACGTAAACAACCTACAATTCTCGATGAACAATGTCAGCACATGCCATTCTGTCTCTCTCTCGTCACTTGTGCTCCTGGTTTCGTTCCCCCATGCTCCCCGCTCCTTATTGCTCTCTCGCTCCACCTCTCGGTCCCCTCTCTCCGTTCCCCGCTCCTCAGCTCCTCTGTCTGCCTCTATCTATCCCCTCCTGCCTTCGTCCCCCACGCTCCCCGCTCCTTATTGCTCTCTCGCTCCACCCTCCTCGACCCCCCGCTCTCTGAACGTGTCCCCCTCCTGTGTCTCCGCACCCCCGCCCCTTAACTCTCCGCTCCCACTACTCTTTCCCCTCTCTCTCTGTCGCTGTCTCTTTGTATGTCTCTCCCTCTCTCTCCGTTGCTCCTCCCGGTCTGCTTCCAATTCATTGCACCTCTTCCTGTTCCTCTCTCTCGCTCTCTCTGTCTCTCACTCTCTCGCTCTCTCGTGTGTGCTCACTTTCTGACTCTCTCTCTCTCTCTTGTTATCTGTCTCTGTCTCACACACACACTGTCTTTCTCACACACACTCTCTCTCTTTCAACATTTCTTTTTTTCTACGTCATTGAGCAGACCATATTTATGAATAGAGCGGCAGCGCGCACAGCGTGGCTGCGTTGTTTGCATATGTGCCTGGCTGCGGCAGCATTGATGCATATGTTACTGTATATAGATACCTTATTGATATCTAGTGCATACTATAGCAAATGAATACACACAGGGTGAGGAGACCGTGTAAAGAGCATGAAGTGACTAGGTGACAATTGTTAATCACGGCAGGTGACAATATGTGCCAGATATGGTACGCAAATACGGCCGGTGACGGGACGACGGCGAGGATGTGAAAACGCGGGTCAATCTATAATTTAAAAGCCCCCCCCCCAAGGCCGCCGTAGCCGAGCCACACGATGTACGTTGTGACCGAAAACTGCCGCGATGTATACGGCTGGCCCGCCTATCACGATTCGCGCCAGCGGCCCTCCTTCAGCCGCGCAAAATCCTAGAGCAGGGCCAGCGCGAGATGCTACAAACAAACACCCCGCGTCGCATGCGCCCATGCAGCTCCCGTGTACAAGTGCGCTGCTTAAAAAAAAAAAAAAAATCTCAATACTGCTCATCAGCGAGTCAGGCGAACAACGCATCTTCTTGCGCAACGAAATCTTGTACCCGGTGTCACGGTCTGCAGATTACCCCCAGTCTTGAAATTACCCCTAGCCGCTACTGCGCATGCGCCACGCATGCCCGACGAGTGTTGGGCCGTGTAAAGCGCCAGTCAGCAAAAATTAGATTGGTTAATGACACTGCCACCGTCACAAGCAGTCTAGCGTACTTAACGCCATTTGTGTTTTCAGCCAAAGTGTTGTATTAGCCATTTGTCAAAATTACGGACACAAGCCAGTTTATTATTGCCCTCTTTCCAACACGGTTATGTGACTATACCACGCGCGGCCGTCTGGGCCAGATTCAATTATGGCTATACGCACGGCCGGCCGTTATGACCGACTCAATATGGCCTAGGATAAGGAAGGGAGAAGGGAGAAAGCTGGTGAGAGAAAGCCAGCGAAGTCGTGAGAGAAGTAAAAGGTGGTGGAGAAGTGAGGAGGGCGAGAAGCTGGTGTGAGAAGACAGCCGAGGCGGAGAAGGAGAAGGTGTTGCGAGAGAGGAGGGGAGCAATGCTGTGGAGAAGGAGGAGGGGGAGAAGAGAGTGCTCGTTGGAGAAGGAGCTGGGAGAAGCTGTGCGAGAAGGAAGGAGGGGAGAAGGGAGGTAGGTGCGAGGATGGCGGGAGAAGCTGGTGGCTGTATAGAGGACGGGAGTAAGCTGGTTGGACGAAGGAGCGCAAGGGAGAAGGAGGCGGAAAATGGAAGTGCGTGGAGGAGAGGCGCGGAGTCAGGAGAAGCTGTTGAGAGAAGGGAGGAGGGGAGAAGGGCAGAAGGTTGGTGTGAGATAGGAGGATGGGAGAGCTGGTGGAGGAGGATGGGTGAGAAGCTGGTGAGAGAAGCGAGGAAGTGGGGGGCCGGAAGGAAGGGGGAGAAGGAAGCTGGCTGGAGGAGGAGGGGGAGTAAAGTGAGAAGTGGTGGAGAAGGGGGAGGGGCTAGATAGCTGGTTGTTAGCTTCCTCCTTCTCACAAGGCTCTTTCCTCCTTACTCCTTCTCCCCTTCTCCTTTCTTCCCCTCCCTCCCCTTCCTCCACCGCTTCTCACTTCTCCCCCTCCTCCTCCACCAGCTTCCTTCTCCCCTCCTTCCCCTTCTTCTCCCCTTCTCACCGCTCACTGCCTCCACCAGCTTCTCCCATCTCCTTCCTCCACCACCTTCTCTCTTCTCCCCCTCCCTCCTTCTCCCCAGCTTCTCCCTCCTCCCTCCTCCTCCCTCCTCCATCATCTTCTCCCCTCCTCCTCCCCCTACTCCATCACCTTCTCTCCTCCTCCTCCTCCTCCTCCTCCATCACCTTCTTCCCTCCTCCTCCTCCTCCTCCTCCTCCTCCTCCTCCTCCTCCATCACCTTCTCTCTTCCTCCTCCTCCTCCTGCATTACCTTCTCGCCTCCTCCTCCTCCTCCCTCCTCCATCACCTTCTCTCCTCCTCCTCCTCCTCCTACTCCATCACCTTCTCCCCTCCTCCTCCCTCCTCCTCCTCCTCCCTCCTCCATCACCTTCTCCCCTCATCGTCCCCCCTACTCCATCACCTTCTCCCCTCCTCCTCCTCCTCCTCCTCCCTCTCCATTCATTTCTCCCCTCCTCCTTCCCCCTACTCCATCACCTTCTCTCCTCCTCCTCCTCCTCCATCACCTTCTTCCCTCCTCCTCCTCCTCCTCCTCCTCCTCCTCCTCCATCACCTTCTCGCCTCATCCTCCTCCTCCTCCCTTCTCCATCACCGTCTCTTCTCCTCCTCCTCCTCCCTCCTCCATCACCTTCTCTCCTCCTCCTCCTCCTCCATCACCTTCCCCCCTCCTCCTCCTCCATCACCTTCTCTCCTCCTCCTCCTCCTCCTCCTCCATCACCTTCTCCCCTCCTCCTCCTCCTCCTCCTAACCCTCCTATGGGCAGCCGGGTTAAGATATAATGTGCGCGAACAATTCCAGACCGGTCTGAGATTACCCCAGTCTGAATTTACCCACCTATGGGCACACAGGATATAATTTGCAGGGGTAATTTCAGACTGGGTAATCTCAGACCGTGACACCGGTCTGAGATTACCCAGTCTGAATTTACCCACCTATGGCACCACGGATATAATTTGCAGGGGGAATTTCAGACTGGGGTAATCTCAGACCGTGACACCGCCGTCTGAGATTACCCCAGTCTGAATTTACCCACCAATGGGCACACAGGAATATAATTTGCAGGGGTAATTTCAGACTGGGGGTAATCTCAGACCGTGACACCGGTCTGAGATTACCCCAGTCTGAATTTACCCTCCTACTGCCAGACTAATCTCAGCACTGTGGCCGCGCCAGTCTCATTACTCCAGCGCTACTGCGCATGCGTCACGCATGCGCACCGCAGGTGCTAGGGGTAATTTCAGTACTGGTGGTAATCTCAGACCGTAGACACGTCTCTCTGGACATTCTGCCAGCCGCGATCCGCGCGAAGCCGCGCTTCGCGCCACCTGTTGGCGCCTTTTGAACGAATACGCTGCTCTGCCAATATCACTTTTACGGTTAGTAAAATGGGCTGTAATCGGTGAATTGAGAGTCTGCTGATTGCAGAAGCCTTTCGACTTTGCACGTAGGGCGAGAATAAATCCAATGGCTTATTGCTACTTAGTTTTGGCTTGGCGCGTTAGGTTTTATTCTAGAAAAGCCGATTTTCGAATTTATTTAATTCCACGCCCTGAACTGTTATTTCGTAGATATCGCGGCCCATAGATGGCGTGACGACAGGCTCCTCATATCGAGGAATTTTGCAAATGAATTTTGTTAGACTGCCCCGCCGGTGCAGTGTTTGACACGCTCCACTAACTTTAGTTGTAGCGAAAGAGACTTGCCGAGATTGAACGTCCGTACCAGTCTTTTGAGCACGCAGACCTGACTGATTTATGGTTGTTTACACTGATGTATGTCTCAGCGTCTGATATTACCCCCCATGCTGTGATGTGTTTCGCATTCATGACGTCAGACTTGAAGCATGTAATATATATAGCAGAGCAGTATAGCGCGTACGGCAGGCAGGTAGCGTCCTGGTAGTTACTAGTACTAGCTACTAGTAGTGCTGGTACACTTAGTAGCTACTACTACTACTAGTACTAGTAGTAGTACTTAGTAGTAATTATTGTAACATGTACTTGCTAGTAATACAAGTATTTCGATAGCCGTAGGTGCTGAATGATAATACCAGTGTCTCTCTAGGATGTTGCTGCAGTGGCTGCCGTACGATGGAATATATGCAAAAACGGCAAACACATACCGCACGGCACCGGTTGGTGAAGTACATGTTACAATAATTACTACTAAGTACGACTAAGCTAATTAACTTACTAATAATGACGAACCCTAACCATAACCACTACCTATTATATTGATATAATATTAATTTATATTATGTAAATGACATTGGTTTTATTGCCCATGCTATACATTGGGGCCCATATAATATTGGGAGCCATGTTCTCTATCCTTGAACCACTAGTACTACTAGACTACTACGACCTAGCAAGAAACGCTCTTTGCTAGGGTAGAATACCCCTAGGCTTATACTAGACACAGGCACTTGAAGCGTTTCAATAAAATATAATGCTAACTAAATACGAAATATATTTACTACGAAATTGTTAATGTTTTCTAGTATAGGCCTACTCTCTTTCAAGAAGCGTTGCGAGGTGCAAAGGCTATATATAAGACTACGACTCGCTCCACCTCGATTAGCCATTGAGTGACTAAGCTAAGCCGAGAGGTGCGATGGAGAGCTGGCAGTCTATGGCTATAGGCAGCGGGCAGGCGGCGCACTGCCTTTCGAACTGCCGTAGCGAGCCTCGCCATTGGAACGTTGCAAAAACGTTGCAGCGTGGCGCGAAGAGCGCCGGTAGGTGTTTCCTGATTCTGACAGCCGTTTCCATTACTGCGCAAGGTTCCGCGAAGTCGAAATTTCGGACAGTCTTTCTGTGAATTCGCGTGACACAGCTCGGTTACGAACAGATTACTCGGTTACAGTTTTATAACAAAGTAACACTGTCACGCTCCAATATGTCTACCCTCTGTGTCCCCCACCTAAAATTGGCGGACTCTTCGCTGCAGCTATGGATCCGTGCGCCCGCCGCCAATTCATTACCGCGCACGCGATCCAGTACTGCAGCGCGCATACTGTCGTAGACGTTCCCGCGTCGCGAGCGCTGCGCCTTGCCGACGGAACTGCGCGAAAGATCTGCCGCTCAGCGCTTCGGATGAAATCTCCGTGCAAATACACTTTATGACGTCCAGTATGGCGGCGCAGTATGGGGCGCCTAACCCTAACCCTACCCTAATTCTAACCCTAACCCTAACAACTGTTATTGTTAGGGTTAGGCGTTAGAGTTTTAGGTTAGGGCTGAGGTTAGGGTTAGAATTAGGTGTATAGGTTAGTTAGCCGCCCCCATACTCGCGCCGCCATACTGCGCACGTCATAAAGTGTATTTGCCACCAAATCTCCTTTCGGCAACGCTTCTTCTAGTATCCCGTCTCATCCTGCGATTTTAATGTAATGACTCATGGCATGACAATGTGAATGTCAATGAAATGAAATTAACTAAAAATACAGCTTAATAAATCAGGGTGCTAAGCGGCTAAGCCAAGGTAAAATTTACCAGCTTAACGTACTAGGTTTGCCAGAGATTCGCCAACCTGTAAATATAAAGTCAGTTATATGTGAACGCTCCATCTCTTGACACACGCTATTCTCAATAATATTCAATTTACAAATACATGCTTGCCTTAGTGCGCAGACATGTTGGATAGACGTATAGCAAGAAAGTATGTCAATATTAAACATTTATCTTCATCAAGTACACGTAACAGCTACAATTAAAATTTGTGGTAATTCACTTTAAATAACTATATCTTACTATTAATAAGTATAGTTTTCGTTAGACACATTTAAAGAGTAAAATTACTAAAAGGAAAAGTTAAGTATCCATGTAACACGTTTTGTGATAATCGGCGTGCGCATTGATATACAATAATTATACTAAAATAACTCAATTAATCTTCATTTACTAGTTATGAATACATATAAAACACATGACAGATTTGAGTTAATCAAATTCGATCTCGTATTTGATATGCCCTCAGTATTTGGCCCATTTAAGCTAGTGATATCACGTACCATGGGGATATTTGTCGTTATTGGCGCAGTAATCATTATTTACAAAATGGTGTTACAAGGCAACAACAAACTACGAATACATATATTTATAATAATTAATATTCAGCTGTTAGAAACCGTGTTTATATTTATTTACTCTAATAATAATACAATTGTTGTGTACACTAAGCGAGTGAAATGTCTGAAAATCTTAATTCGGCAGATGCCTGTCTCTGCATCAGAAATTGATAAATCGATTGTTAGAACAGTCTTCTGGTTGATGGTCATGTGACACTCGTGCTGCGGCAGACAGTGTCAGTGAAAGCGCCACGGCGGCAGTGGAGACAGGGACAATGTAAACTCGGCGTAGTATGCCATCAGGAGTGTGTCACAAATTCCGAGGGGAAAAGAAATCAACAACTGCAGAATCAACTGTCTGGCATTACAGTATCACGGTGCAAAGGGTATGATGTTACAGTAATGTCTTCAGAATGGTTTATTCCGCTGCTTCGCGCTTCGCCTCACTCCCAGCCATCCGCCTACGGCCCCACCCCAC
>NW_014578034.1:17716-24275 GCF_000485595.1 Priapulus caudatus | reverse complement strand
CTTCTCCCCCCCTCCTCCACCAGCTTCCTCTCCCCCTCCTTCTCCCCTTCCTCCTTCTCCCCCTCCCCCTCTCACCACTTCTCACTTCTCCCCCCCTCCTCCACCAGCTTCCTCTCCCCCTCCTTCTTCCCCTTCCTCCTTCTCCACCAGCTTCTCCCCTCCGCCTCCACCAGCTTCTCCATCCTCCTTCTCCACCACACTTCTCTCTTCTCCCCCCTCCTTCTCCACCAGCTTCTCCCTCCTCCTCCTCCTCCCTCCTCCATCATCTTCTCTCCTCCCCTCCCCTACTCCAGCACCTTCTCTCCTCCTCCTCCTCCTCCTCCCATCACCTCTTCTCTCCTCCTCCTCCTCCTCCTCCTCCTCCTCCCTCCTCCATCACCTTCTCTCTTCCTCCTCCTCCTCCTGCATTACCTTCTCGCCTCTCCTCCTCCCTCCTCCTCCCTTCTCATCACCTTCTCTCCTCCTCCTCCTCCTCCTACTCCATCACCTTCTCCCCTCCTCCTCCCTTCCTCCTCCTCCCTCTCTCCATCACCTTCTCCCCTCATCGCCCCCCTACTCCATCACCTTCCCCCTCCTCCTCCTCCTCCCTCCCTCCTCCATTATTCTCCCCTCCCTCCTCCCCCTACTCCATCACCTTCTCTCCTCCTCCTCCTCCATCACCTTCCCTCTCCTCCTCCTTCCCTCCTCCTCCTCCTCCTCCATCACCTTCTCGCCTCCTCCTCCTCCCTTCTCCATCACCGTCTCTTCTCCTCCTCCTCCTCCCTCCTCCATCACCTTCTCTGCCCCTCCTCTCCTCCACACCTCCCCTCCTCCTCCTCCATCATCTTCTCCTCCTCCTCCCTCCTCCTCCTCCATCACCTTCTCCCCTCCTCCTCCTCCTCCTCCTAACCCTCCTATGGGCAGCCGGGTTAAGATATAATGTGCTGCGAACAATTCCAGACCGCGTCTGAGATTACCCAGTCTGAATTTACCCACCTATGGGCACACAGGAATATAATTTGCAGTGGGAATTTCAGACTGGGTAATCTCAGACGTGACACCGGTCTGAGATTACCCAGTCTGAATTTACCCACCTATGGCACACACGATATAATTTGCAGGGGGAAATTTCAGACTGGGGTAATCTCAGACCGTGACACCGCCGTCTGAGATTACCCCAGTCTGAATTTACCCACCTATGGGCACACAGGATATAATTTGCTAGGGTAATTTCAACTGGGGGTAATCTCAAGACCGTGACACCGGTCTGAGATTACCCCAGTCTGAATTTACCCTCCTACTGCCAGACTAATCTCAGCACTGTGGCCGGCCAGTCTCATTATCCACCGCTACTGCGCATGCGTCACGCATCGCACGAGGGCTCTAGGGGTAATTTCAGACTGGGGTAATCTCAGACCGTGACACCGTCTCTCTGGACATTCTGCAGCCCGGATCCGCGCGAAGCGCGCTTCGCGCCACCTGTTGGCGCCTTTTGAACGAAATACGCTTGCTCTGCCAATATCACTTTTACGGTTATGTAAAATGGGCTGTAATCCGGTGAATTGAGTGATTCTGCTGATTGCAGAAGCCTTTCGACTTGCACGCTAGGCGAGAATAAATCCAATGGTCGTTATTGTTACTTAGTTTTGTGCGCTTGGCCGTTTAGGTTTTATTCTAAAAAGCCGCATTTCGAATTTATTTAATTCCACGCCCTGAAACTGATTTCGTAGATATCGCGGCCATAGATGGCGTGACAGGCTCCTCGTTCGAGGATTTTGCAAATGTGTTAGACTGCCCCGCCGGTGCAGAGTTTGACACCTCCACTAACTTTAGTGTAGCGAAAGAGACTTCCCGAATCAACGTCCGTACCAGTCTTTTGAGCACGCAGACCTGACTGATTTATGGTTGTTTACACTGATGTATGTCTCAGCGTCTGTTATTACCCCCCATGCTGCGTGATGGTTTCGCATTCATGACGTCAAGACTTGAAGCATGTATATATATAGCACAGTAGCGCGGTACGGCAGGCAGGTAGCGTCCTGGTAGTTACTAGTACTAGCTACTAGTAGTGCTGGTACACTTAGTATTACTACTACTACTAGTACTAGTAGTAGTACTTAGTAGTAATTATTGTAACATGTACTTGCTAGTAATACAAGTATTCGTAGCCGGTAGGTGTGGAATGTGAATACCAGTGTCTCTCTAGATGTTTGCTCATGGCTGCCGTACGATGGAATATATGCAAAAACGGCAAACCACATACCGCACGGCACCGGTTGGTGAAGTACTGTTACAATAATTATTACTACAGTACTACTAAGCTACATTAACTTACTAATAATGACAGAACCCTAACCATAACCCTAACCCTATTATATTGATATAATATTATTATTATTGAAGTAAAATGACATTGGTTTTACTGCCCATGCTATACATTGGGGCCCATATAATATTGGGAGCACCTTCCTCTATCCTTGAACCACTAGTACTACTAGACTACTACGACTACGCAAGAAACGCTCTTTGACAGGTTAGAATACCCCTAGCTTATACTAGACACAGGCACTTGAAGCGTTTCAATAAAATATAATGCTAACTAAATACGAAATATATTTACTACAAAATTGTTAATGTTTCTAGTATAGGCCTACTCTCTTTCAAGCAGTTGCGAGGTGCAAAGGCTATATATAGACTACGACTCGCTCCACCTCGATTAGCCATTGAGTGACTAAGCTAAGCCGAGAGCGTGCGATGAGAGCTGGCAGCTATGGCTATAGGCAGCGGGCAGGCGGCGCACTGCTTTCGAACTGCCGTACGCCGGCCTCGCCATTGGAACGTTGCAAAAAACGTTGCAGCGTTGGGCGCGAAGAGCGCCGGTAGGTGTTTCCTGATTCTGACAGCCGTTTCTCATTACTGGCAAGGTTCGCGAATGTCGAATTTCGGACAGTCTTTCTGTGACTTCGCGTGACACAGCTCGGTTACGAACAGATTACTCGGTTACAGTTTTATAACAAAGTGAAACAGTGTCACCTCCAAATGTCTACCCTCTGTGTCCCCCACTAAAATTTGCGGGACTCTTCGCTCGCAGCTATGGATCCGTGCGCCCCGCCAATTCATTACCCGCACGCATCCATAGCGCCAGCCGCTCATACTGTCGTAGACGTTCCCGCGTCTGCGCTGCGCCTTGCCGCGAGAACTGCCGAAAATCTGCCGCTCAGCGCTTCGGAGATGAAATCTCCGTGCAAATACACTTTATGACGTCCAGTATGGCGGCGCAGTATGCGGGCGCCCCTACCCTAACCCTAACCTAATCTAACCCTAACCCTAACAACTGTTATTTTAGGTTTAGGGTTAGTTTTAGGTGCTAGGGCTTAGGTTACGGGTTAGAATTAGGTATATGTTAGGTTAGTCGCCCCCATACGCGCCGCCATACTGCGACGTCATAAAGTGTATTTGCCCACCAAATCTCCTTTCGCAACGCTTCTTAGTATCCCGTCTCATCTGGATTTTAATGTAATGACTCATGGCATGACAATGTGAATGTCAATGAAAATGTAACTAAAAATACAGCTTAATAAATCAGGGTGCTAAGCCAAGGTAAAATTTACCAGCTTAACGTACTAGGTTTTGCCAGAGATTCGCAACCTGTAAATATAAAGTCAGTTATATGTGAACGCTCCATCTCTTGACACACGCTATTCTCAATAATATTCAATTTACAAAATACATGCTTGCTTAGTGCGCAGACATGTTGGATAGACGTATAGCAAGAAGTATGTCAATATTAAACATTTATCTTCATAAGTACACGTAACATGTACAATTAAACTTGTGGTAATTCACTTTAAATAACTATATCTATACTATTATAAGTATAGTTTTGTTAGACTACATTTAAGAGTAAAATTACTAAAAAGGAAAAGTTAAGTATCCATGTAACACGTTTTGTGATAATCGCGTGGCGCATTGATATACAATAATTATACTAAAATAACTCAATTAATCTTCATTTACGTAGTTATGAATACATATAAAACACATAACAGATTTGAGTTAATCAAATTCGATCTCGTATTTGTATTGCTCAGTATTTAGCCCATTTAAGCTAGTGTTATCACGTACCATGGGGATTATTTGTCGTTATGGCGCAGTAATCATTATTTACAAAATGTGTTACAAGGCACAACAAACTACGAATACATATATTTATAATAATTAATATTCAGCTGTTAGAAACCGTGTTTATATTTATTTACTCTATAATAATACAATTGTTGTGTACACTAAGCGAGTGAAATGTCTGAAAATCTTAATTCGAGCGTCTCTGCATCAGAAATTGATAAATCGATTGTGGTAGAACAGTCTTCTGGTGGTGGTCATGTTGACACTCGTGCTGCGGCAGACAGTGTCAGTGAAAGCGCCAGGGCGGGCAGTGGAGACAGGGACAATGTAAACTCGGGTAGTATTGCCATCAGGAGTAGTGTCACAAATTCCGAGGGAAAAGAAATCACACAACTGCAGAATCAACTGTCTGGCATTACAGTATCACGGTGCAAAGGGTATTGTTAAGTAATGTCTTCAGAATGGTTTATTCCCTGTTGCGTTGGCCTACTCCCATATCGCCTACGGCAAAATTCCCATTTCGCCTAGAGCAAAATTCCCAGTTGGCCTACTCCCAATTCGTCTACGCTCAAAATCTACCACATTTCCATTTCGCCTACGATCGGTTTGTTCACTAAATGATTTATATTATAAATAATAACATATGGTTTTGATTGGCATACATAGACTACAGTCTACAGGTTGCAGGAACCAGAAGAAAACATAGGTGCAAATAAAGAGAACACAACTTGACATTACTTATTCTGAGAGTAGCCGAAATGGGAGTAGGCCAACTGGGATGTTACCTTCAGAATGTGGGGGGTTGTTGTAAACTTGGACTACACTATATTATTATTTATTCTTGTTCATTTTCTGCAAGCCAGCTATGTCTTGATTTTTCTGTTAGACTTGGTAGCAAAAGTAAACAATTCATCAATAGTATGCATGTTTTCATATATAATTCAATATATCTATAAGAACAATTATACATATATGTCAAAGCTCTAGCTCACACATCTCTGCGCAATCTTAGTTTGGTACCCCGACCCTCATTTTCGCAAATGTGTTAAACTAATCAGGGGTACTAAACTAGGATTTAGCCAACATTTGTAGCTTTTGACCGCACTGCCCTGCATTATGGCTATAGTAAGTTCGATACATTTTCAGTCATGGCAAAATATCAGCTGACCCTGTATAGTCAAATAAATGCATTCTACTTGCTAAAATTTTCAGAAGGGCATTACTAGGAAGCTATACAAAAACAATACAGATTACACGTTAGGTAATTAGAATGTGTGTTCTGTGTATAGTATGGGAATGTTAGACTTAAAAGTAGTCTGCTAGTTTTGCTGTAGTCTACTGCCACCTGAAAGTATATACGCAATATAATGAATGCGATTCAGGCTACTTTTATGTTTGACATGCCTATACTATAAGCAGAGAATGCATGCTAATTTCCCAAGAATGATTCGTATTGTTTTTGTATAGCTTCCAATCTTTATGCTCATTTCTTTTTTTACTTTATAGCTTAGATCTCAAGTTGAAGAATGAGTACCACAAGTTTCCAGACTCTTATAAAAGTAATACTCCAAAGGAACTTCTAATACTGGGATATGCCGAGAACTTCAGGCGACAATACGTACATCTTTACAAAGACCGCAAGCCTTTACTCTTGTCTCCTTTCAATGAATGTGAATGTGAGGTACAACGATAATTAAAAGTATCTTCTCTCATAATTAACTAATTAGTAATAAATTACCTGAAAGCCAATACAAATATCATGTTCATTGTTGAGGTATAAATGAGTGTTAGCCTTGAAAGACATCACGGTTTTACCAAAGAGTGGCAAATAAAAAATCTGTTTATAACATCCATGCCAATAGATGTACTTTATACATTGCATTAATATTTACATTTCCAGAAATTTGTTTGTACAACACTGAACCAAACCAGTCTTCAATTTGAAGAATTGTACGAGTTTGACAAGTGTGCAGCTTTCGTGGCAGACTGTCTGAACTATGTACCACTGCACCCTCCCACTGAACTTGTAAGTATAGACCCTGCTTTCATGACACAGAACTATTTTTCCAATACTCTTGAATAAAATTTCAACCACATTTTATTTTGAGACTACAGGGCAAATGTATATTAATAAGTTTATTCTGATATGCAAATGAACCTATAATCCACTGCTAAATGTTAATTAGGCAAAAATGGGTTACTGCAGCTCCTAAATGTACCCCAGATTCTCTCGTACTGTCCATTACATTATCTATTAGAATCTTGTAAAATGATGCATTTCTATTGAAATATTTGTTTATTATTATCATTATTATTATCGCCCTCTCATGGCACATGTATGCTGATATAATGATGATCCCCATATAATAATGATGACGATGATCAACCTCTCACTCTTTCATTCTCATTCTCACTTTCTTTCTCTCTCTCTCTCTCTCTCTCTCTCTCTCTCTCT
>NW_014578034.1:10440-17706 GCF_000485595.1 Priapulus caudatus | reverse complement strand
CTCTCTCTCTCTCTCTCTCTCTCTCTCTCTCTCTCTCTATTATATATATATATATATATATAGCAATTTCTATTAATAGTTTTGTATTATGGTGGCGTTGCTGGAAGCAATCGCCATTGTTAAACGAGATCCCAAGGTAACTAGTGTGTCTGTTTTTCCCTCTAGCCAAGAATCATTCAGTCTCCTTCAACAGTGCTGGAAAAGCAAAAAGGAAACTGTTTTGAATACAGCTTTCTACTATGCTCACTTCTGCTCGGTGCTGGTTACGACACCTACGTTGTCTGTGGGTATGCAACCAAGGCAATCTGTCTTATGGATGAATCAAAGGAAATATGTCCTCTACTCCAAGAACCATTGGAGGTTTGGTTACGTATTTTATATCTAAATTTATAATTATTGAGCCTTTTGAGAACTACTGCCATCATACTTTGGCTAACAGGAAAGAAACAAATATTCACTTCAGTAATAAACTTTCAGTCTTAAAACTTTCAGTATTAAAGCCGCACAATGCGCATCCAAACGCTAATTTCTCCAGTACTAGACTAGCAAATACTTCGTGTCATGCATAATCACACTACCTTATGACAAAATAAACTCTAGTTCCTCCCATTTCACTTGACGTTGTCTTATAAAATGTATTTGAAAATACCTCCAATGTTGTTCAAATTCTCCGATGTTGTTGACAGTTTTCCCAAGCAACCGCACAGCGGTGCTGCGGTACAGCGGTCTGGGTGTAGCAAAGATAAAAACGTGACGTCACCTAACCACTTCGAAGCTAAATTGTTTGGCAAATAAGCCAGCGTTAGCGCCAGAATGCCAGTTTTCTCACCTCTTTCTTGTGGGTTTTAAGCAAACGCGCAGTGAAATGGGAGCAACTAGAGTTTTTTTTGTCATAAGGTAGTGTGATTATGCATGCCACGAAGTGTTTGCTAGTCTAGTACTGGAAAAATTAGCGTTTGGATGCGCATTGTGCGGCTTTAAAGATGACAGTACTCTCTGCTATCTTTTGTGGTTTACTATCCTCTATCTTGCATTAAACAACCATGAAACTAAAATAACTCCTGTCACTCGTGTGAGCAACCCGCTGGTACCGTATTGCACTAGTATTCCCATAAACGCCATGTCTGAGGAATGCATCTTATGCATTAAAAAAGATCTGATGTGTTTTATTATGATTTTGTTGTTACATAGACAAACATTTGCTAGTGAATTTGTAATATACTTAAATATACACTGACTTTATCAGATTAAATGGCAACTTAAAAAATATATGCAGCAGGTATTCGGTTTCATCCCAACGTGGTTATTAAGATTTTCTGATGCATAGTTATTCTTCTCTCCTTTCAGGTTGACACAGCATCAGCAGAAAAACCACAAAAGAAGTATGCAGTTAAGCCGCCAAAGGATCTCAGAAGCAAATTCGAAATAAATCAACTGGAGAAGAAAATCGCTGAAGCAAGAGCAAAAGAAGAGAAACTACAGAAAGAGAGGGCCGAAAAGGTTGAATTTTCGTTAGTTAAAATAAATGATACATACGTAGTGGTAAAGTGGCAGGAGAAGAAAAAGCTAACCCTTTACGCATTAAAACAAAGTTGTTGTGATACATTTTAGGCAAAGTACAAACCCGAGTTGGAAGAACTGTATGGACTTCGCATCCATAGCTGGGTACTTGTTCTCGCTGGTAAGCGAGAAGTTCCCGAATCATTTCTCATTGAACCCCTGACTGGGCTGGCGAAGGCCTGCGACGATGCGGGATACCTCGGCATAGAAAGCATCTGGAACAATAAAAACTATTGGGTTAATATGCAAGACTGTTCACATGGACTTAAGGTAAGTTTAATTATTGGCACGGTACAATATAAAATATGGGCAATGTGATTTTTTTCTGTGTGAAAACGTAGTGGAATAAATTTGGGGTTATTGTGCAAAGGCCTAAGAAAAAAATATGTTTGTTTCCGCTAACGAGCTGAAAAAAATTGGACACGGTAGGCAGGCCAAACTTTTTATCAAATATGTATTTTTTTGTATTCTAACGATACTTGTTTTATATTTATAACAGCTCATATAATGACTTCAAATACAAATCAATGCATTCCCTGATCGATATAACGTTAGGATTTTTGTTATTAAAAAAAATTTTTTTTAATTAAATGTTGTTGTTGTTGATCACAATAAAAAGTTTCTTAGGTCTTTGCACAATAACCCCAAATTTATTCCACTACGTTTTCACACAGAAAAAAATGGACTCGCTCGGGTTAGCGGAAACAAACGTCTTTTTTTTTTAGGCCAAAGCAGTGTTTGCTATCCTCTTTTCACGCAGGACGTAGTGTATGACCTCGGGGATTGCACCAAGTGGGAGTTCATGTTTCCGAGCAACGAAAAACCTGTCTTGCAGATGTCTCAGAGTGGAGAACAATTAGCAGACATGGCTGATGAAGAGGTACACTGATAATTAATATTAGAGCCTAAGATCATCATTAAAACATATTTCTTCTGAATCTAGAACTTTCACTTGTTATATCATGTGCATGCGTACGTGCGTGCGGGCGCGAATTAGACCCTGCTATCGAACATGCGTTCATATATTCAGCATTTGTATAGTTGTGTGTGGTTGTAGTTGATAAATAACTATAAAATTTCTGTTGTGCATTTTTCTGGACAGGAGTTTGAAGAGGTGGAAAAGTTCATAGATATGCCACATTCCTGGTCACAGCCGTTACAGATAACAAGAAAAGGTGTTTTAAATCTGCTATTTGTATTGATATTGTTGTAATTTTGTAAATTGCCACTATATTCGCTGCTGGGTTTAATGAAGTTTAACCAGTTTGTTTCAATACATTTTACTTTAAAACTGCTTTTACAACAGCAACATGCAATGCTGAATAAAGCTCATCACATTGGTTAGCCTATAAACTGACCAGATGCATCGTAACCTTGCTAATTACAGAATTCCAGTTGCGATGTCCACATGGGAAAAAAACAGTACTTTACAAGAGAGCAAAATTAGAGAAGTACACCCCATATCTGCTGAGCGATGGAATGGTAGCTAAGCTCTACATATACAAAGATGATGAAAGTATGACCAATCTCTGTCTACCACTTATTATTCCTCTATGTTCAATCAACACAAAAGCAACTGATGAAAAAATGTTTCACAATGAAAATGTGTAAATGCGAATCACACTTTTTCTTAAGACAATAATCATTCATTCAAGTTACTAGTAAGGTACAAAACGTAGAAAACCTGCAAATCTATAATATTGTCACAAATGAATTGTTACTCAAAGTATGTCTAACTTCTCGTCTCTAGTTGTAATATTTTATTAACATTTGTAGTGCATAGTCTCAGCATTACAAGAGAATTCTATGAGAACAGAATTGATCATCTAGAGAGGCGACAGCACAATATGGACACTGGGTTCGTGACAGAGTACTTCAAAAAAGGAAAGAAGAACGCATTAAGAGGTAGCAGGATTTGTATATCCCACTATATATAATATCAGGAGTCTATCAAAATTTTGATAGACTCCTGATAATATATATATATATATATATATATACATATATATAGAACATTGTGTATGTACTCATTTGTAACAATGTAAAAATTTGAAACTATAGATTATGTGTGGCCTTTTTCCCTAGTTTATATCATTTTAGCAAGAACTGACATTTCAGGAATACAAGCACTCGCCTTGTCTTTATATATGTTACATAATTGCACTGTATTTAAACCTACTAATGGATAGCAAGTTCTATCTATATATCCTATGGTCATCTCTCCTTTCCTCTAGTATGTTACTTGTAACATAAATGTTTCAACATCGGTGCAGCAGGCAGTATAGCTTAACCTACTAACTGATAGCAAGTTCTATCCATATCTCATCTCTCTTCTCCTCTAGTTTGTTACTTGTAACTTACATGTTACATCATCCCAACAGGCAGTATATCTTCACACACTAACTGATAGCAAGTTCTATCCCCCACAGTCGTCTCTCTCTCTCTCTCTCTTTTCATTTAGTTTGTTACTTGTAACTTAAATGTTACTTTACCGCAGAACACTACTACAAGGTCAGAAGTCAGGGTCCGGAGTCGGAGCGCACGATGATCTTCGACAGCCACATGCGCGTCGACGGACTCGTGAGGCGAGAGGAGCTCGCGACGGAGATGACGGAGCACTATGTAGAAAGCACAGATTTCCTCGTCTACAAGCACACTAAATTTGGAAAACGTGTGAAAATCTTTGGACCGTCTTCAAAATCTGCGAGGCCAATATCGGTAATGTCGCAGATAATCAGGGTCAAGTCTGTGTTCTATTAATACTGGAAATTTGCCTTCCAGCTGTGTGGCTTCTTCCGCTCGATCCTTATGGTGAATCCCAGCATAAATCTTGTATAGCTGCCTTACTGAAGTTCCTATAGCCAGGTGGCATTTAAATTGAGAAAAGTATTTGCCTACAGGCGACACCTATTTCATGTTGCATCTGCTTTGATGCGGTGTTCTGCAATCTCGTTTTTCGTTTGGCGTTTTCGACCTTTAGTGCATCGAAGAAAAGTTTAAGCGGAATCCGGAGCGATCTGTGAGCACAAACCTGGCGCTACGTGAGTTTGACATTGCCAGTGACACGATACGACTGACATACCACCACGAACCAGACTGCGTCACCGCGGCGACCCAGGAATTCATAAAGCCTCCAAATCTCGACGAGAAGCGGGACGGGACCGTGAATCTGTTTGAGTATCTGTCGTCGTATCAGGTGCTGTCTCTGCTCTCGTATAAAAACGGAAACGACATTGTGACAGAATCTAATAACGGGGGTTGTATCGAATCAATAACCTCTACGATAATATCGACCTTGAATACTTTCAATCTTTCAATCTTGTCAATCATGGCCACTCATTTGCTTGTCTGTATTTTTATCAGCCGGACCCACATACACCCAAGCCAACTAACCTGCAGCTCTATCAGCAGCTTGACTCGTTAATCAAGGAAGAATGGAAGGCACAAGCCAGAGTGAGAGACAGTGAAGCTGAGGTGTTGTATATGCTACAGTCTTGCACTTAGTCATCGTTGGCAAAAATGAAAAAGTAAAAAAATAACAAAATAAACCGTGATGACCAAAGACTTAGTTGGTTAACAGCTAGGACTTGGAATAGCTGCTTTGTCATATGTGGGCCAACCTCCCGAGACACGGTCTGACAAATATCTGTACGGCTATCCGTGACAACTTTGTTGATCTATGTAATAAGAATAAATCTTGTTCATAAAACACTTAAACTCGTATGCTCACGCACTCTTTGCTTGATCTATGGAGGTGATTTGTTAATCGAACAGCTAGCTCTCTCATATACGTATACTGTTATGCTGAAATGACAGGTCTCTACTATGTAGCAAGCAATGTTGAGAGTATCACGTTTTATTCGTGCTGTTTGTGCACAGGTCATTGAAATACTGAATGAACGGCGAAGGGAAGAGGCAAGAACTGAGCTAGACATATCCATCTACGATGTTGAGAGGAACGAGAAGGCAAGAAAGCAGCGACTTGCCCAGGTTGGCATCATATCTCCATTTTCTAATATTTCCGAAGTTGATATCTTCCCCATCATGGCTTTGGAACAAATCACAGACAAAACTCAAACGTGATTCAGCGATTTTTGTATCCCAAATAGGATTACTTGTACCCAGGAGATACGTGTGTTCAGGACACAAACAGCAGTTTGTTTACAGGAACACGCACATATGGGCATCGAGTCTGAATTTGCTTTTGCAGGTGCAACAAGAAAAAGAAGACAAGAATCGTGAGCGAGAGATGGATACCGACTACCTCGCTCCGTTTCTCACGCGGTTCAGCAGTAGTGAGGGTGCGCTGAAGCGGTCGCAGGCACTCCGTGTGAAAGACGAGTGCCTTCAGGACCTCAAGCAGCGACTCATCGACAAGGCAAACCTAATACAGAGCCGGTTTGAACAGGTGAGACCTATCGCAAATTTAAAAAAAAATGCCAGACCGTGACCAGATGACCAGAAAAAATGAACAGAAAATTGACCAGAAAAATGGTGACTGTGAAGAATGCAACATCGTAAGCTCTCTGTGCGACGGCTTCACGTTCACCAACCCCTGTATCGTTGGTTCTGCAGGAGACAAATGAGCTGCAAAAGAAGCAGCAGTGGTACCAGCAGTGCCAGACGAGCATGAGCAAGGAAGACGAAGAAGAATACCTGAGCTACTGCAGCGCATCGATGTTTCGTATACACATTCTGGAGCACAGACTCAATAAGTATGGCTCCACTTCCCACGTTATAGCCTTTAATCAATGTCATTACTGTGGTGTGTTTTCATACTTCCCTGCATATGCATTCGCATTGCATGGATGGTTTCATATTGATATCAGCACTTTCTTGCAACTTTCCGTTCACACATGCTAATGGATAGAATAAAGCATAATTTCCATTTTCTAATGGTTGCTTACTGGCCCTGCCATCAGACATTAGTCACAGTAAGAGAACTGTTGAGAATAATTTCAATTTCATTTTTGTTGTTTTAGGCACAAGGAGCTGGCACCTCAGCGGTACATGGCATTGGAACAGAAGCTACGCAATGACGCACGGCTAGCCGATTTGTTGTAAATTAGTCATAGTATAACATCAAATAAATGGGGATAATGGGAGTGAATTGACCTGTGTTTTTGCATAAATCCCGTAGGATCACAGTCATAAGATGCATCCTCATTGTGAAGGTTGGGGTAAAAGGATCAAAAGATGGTTAGGCGAAGGTTAGAAATATTTTACATGGTTTTGACACACAACATGGCTCTAAACCATGTAAGCTAATCAGTACGTGGTATAACAATTAGTATAGTTTTTAAAATTATGACTCAAGCTTCAATCCTAAATGCACATTCTCCTGCTATACCAGCCATTATATGTCAAGTGTAGATCTGGATTCTAATAGGTCTTTTTGCATTGCACATGGAGGAACTGGCATCCATATGCCCTATCCTATCTTAGGTATCTGAAAATCACAGAATCATTGATGACAGCATTATACACCGATGGCAATATCTCCTGGTGGTGCATGCATTACTTTTCTAATAGCCAGCCACACACTACTGCTGATAGGGTCTATGCCACCCAGGTCTATGTCGATATATCGAAAAGTACCTCGGGGTAATATACGATATGTCGCTGCGTACACTGCATTGTCCCACCGTACCGTGACTTTCAGCTAACTGATGTATGGTGTACGATTTGTCAAATTAGTCAAACACA
>NW_014578034.1:0-9358 GCF_000485595.1 Priapulus caudatus | reverse complement strand
AGCTGGCATGCCCCCATACCACGCACGCACGCCAATCCGCTATCAGCAGCAGAACTGCTCAACTCAGCGAACTTGCTGCTTGCCTTATATATGTAAACCCGTTGAAGGTGATGGAATAGGAGCAGCGAAATCGTGTTAGTGCCGCCAGGGCGGCGTTGGCGCGCTTCGCGCGAATATCCGGCTGCAGACTGTCTAGATAGTTAATTACCAGGGTACGTTCCGGCAGTACCCTGGAGCTAGGACATAGACCTTATGAGCCTAACTTGCCACAATATATGTATGATATAGGCCATTCAGCCTGTGTTTTGGTTTACACAGTACTTTCTCTCTCCCTCTCTCTCTCTCACTCGCTCGCTCTTGCTCTCTCTCGTTCCCTCGCTCTCCCTCTCTATCTCTCTCTCTTGCACACTATCTCTCTCTCTCTCTCTCTTGCACACTATCTCTCTCTCTCTCTCTCTCTTGCACACTATCTCTCTCTTTCTCTCTTGCACACCATCTCACACACAGGGCACTATTCTCTCTGACAGAGGGAGAGAAAGTAAGCGAGAGAGTAATAGCAAAAGAGCAAGAGAGAGAGAGAGATCACGAGAGAGAGAGAGTGAGCAAAATAGAGAGAGCAAGATCGCCAGAGTGAGAGAGAGAGAGAGGGGGAGGAATAGAAAAAGTGAGAAAGAGAGAGGGGGACAAGGAGCGAGAGATTGAGAGTGACAACGAGAGAGTAAGTGAGAGAGAAAGAGGAAAGAGAGAGAGAGGGGGAGAGCGAAGCAAGAAGCGAGGAGAGGGAGAAAAGATATAGGAACCTGTTCCTAGCTGTCTAGTGACTATTATCCACTTTATTGTGATGTAATGGTAATTATGGATTATTATCCACTTAATTCCTGATTATTATCTGCGAAAGCGGGCATAGATACTAGTATTATTACTAGGCAATTTCCACTCCAGTGTACAGTCACAGTGTATGATACACGCATATATGCATTTTTGTGGGGCAGCTACAAACGTAAGAGACTAATACAGAACAAAACACATTTCCAAATGTCCATACACTGCTGCATCTTCCAGACTGCTTACTATACTTTCTAGATTTTAGATTCAGCACAAGGAATACTATTTATAAGCATCTACTTTTGTTCCTATAAAAAATACTTGCAACACATACATTATCTGTGTACAGCGCTCATGGGGTTTCGATACAGTTTCTATAATTATATAACAGGGGGCGCCAGGCGACGATAATTGGCCAATTTTACCGGAAATACGGAGAAGAGGGGTATTCCGCACGTTTGTTGACAAGTAGTGGAAGCGTAATTTTTTGCTGGTATTCCTTTCTCTGTGTTTGTGGTTGTGTACCTTGTGAATGCACATGTTTCTTGATACTGGGTAATTCATGAAACACGGTTTTTGAGATACGGTGAGTATTAAAGTGTAATGTCGACCAAATCGGGTGTTTGTTTACTGTTGATTCAAGTTCAACTTGAAGTCTTGAAGATCAACTTCGAAAAGTTTTTCGTCAGTTCCTGGCTTAGTACTGAACGGTGAACCCCCCTCGAACGCCCCTGTCGATTTTAAAGAGGCTACCCTGACATTATCGAAAATTACATACCAACCATGCTCTCTATCTTTGTACCTATCGCGCTTCAATGACAATAGACTCAAAAATCACAGAGATTAAGGATAAGACGTGTCTATAATAGCTAGAATTTATAGAATAGGGTTAGGGTTAGGGGGCCCTTCTGGGTTCAAGGATAGAGAACATGGGTCCCAATAAAACCAATGTCATTTACATCAATATAAATATAATATTATATCAATATAATAGGTTAGGGTTATTGTTAGGGTTAGGATTAGGGTTAGGGTTAGGCACATTGGTTTTAATGGGACCCATGTTCTCTATCCTTGGGCCCACTTCTGTAGTACAAGTCTGGTACACTTTGTGTATACATATATGTAACTTGGGTACATATCTGTAGTACCTGATACGACACTGACCCCTTGAGCAATAGTAATAGCGTATGCGGCGGGAGTGGGCTGGGTCTATTTTTATCCTCCAATCACAGGTCAGAGCAATTCCTCTGTTTAGACGCATGTTTCTTCTACAGGGAGTGCGTAGTTTTGGATCGATGGTATATCATGTAGTCCGCATACGTGCTAAACTAATCCGAGGTGCTAAACTAGGATTGGGCCATGCTCGAAATATATTCAAGCACTCTCAGATGTATATATATGTCGGTAGCAAGTATAGTGATATCTCGACATGTATAATTATCTAATCGTGTTTTTATTGTGGTGACCTCTTAGTAGCTTTGGATTAATAGATCAAAACTTCATGTTTTATAACACAATAATACTTATATCTTTCGCCGATCGAGTAATACCCTTTCTCATGATAGATCGAGACTGTTAAGAAGTAGTAATTTCATGGTCTTAGGTCATATGACTATTATTATAACCATGTTATGTAAACTAAAATATGTATAACTATTTTGTTTGTCAAGCAAAATATCTTTTACCAAATGTTAAACCATCCCAAAAATGCACATTTCACATCACAGTTTATCGATAGTTACTGCCAAGCGAAACTTGGTGTCATATTCAAATGCACAATATTAGCACAATGTTTGCAATAATGTATTCATTTGAGTTTAAGAGAAATCATCCTGCTGAAGAATTTTTCTGCAGTTAATGGTTTGGGTGTTGATCAAGGGTTCTCTGTATGCAATGCTGTAGCGTTGCAGCAGGGTGCGACATTAACGGGAGTCCGGAGTCAAATACTCCCTGATTTACTGTCGGACTCCCTGATTTGACATATGCAGGAGTCCGTGTGACTTCCTGAAAATTCTGTCATACTAACTAGTTCGTTCTGGAGCACGGCCTCACGGAATTACTGTATTTTTTCAGCTAATGTCCAAAGAAAATTTGGCAGACGTGCAACTGCATGAATCTTAAAAATAAGCACATGCGTTATCGTTAATATCTTTAATTTTGAACCTCAGACTGCGTACTCCGTCATTTTGCTGCGGACTTCCTCTTTTTGAGGGTAGGGACTTTTTGAGGGTAGTTGGACCCTCTTTTTGAGGGTAATTGGACTCCCTTGTTCAAAAGTTAATTTCTACCCCTGTTGCAGGTATGTGCGGCCTCTGTGTTAAATTTTGTTAAAACAACATCAGAACAAGTGGAATGCTAGGAGTTCACCTCCCCACACTCCCGTTGGGAATGTGTGCAGTGTAATCACTAGCTTGTACATGTAGAAATTGTGTTGTAATGTATGTAGACATGCCCAGGCACGACTCTGAAAACCCTCCGGTAAAGGTCATTGTTATAGTGTTTGCACTGTTCTTGTTTTTAGCACTGGTCTCATAAACTTGTTGGTGAACTGTGATATCTTTGATAAAAAAACTACTATTATTAGAAAGTGTCATTAACTTTATATAAGTGCCATATATTCACTGGGATGGGGTCGCTAAACGAGTACCACATTATCTGTGTACATACATGGGCCAACATTCCACACGCACTTGAAGCGTTTCAATAAAATATAATGCTAACTAAATACGAAATCTATTTACTACCAAATTCTTAATGTTTCTATACTCTCTTTCACCTATTATTGCCGACAGTTTCCTGTAAATTCCGTCCAAATCTTATGTGCAACGCTACCAAAATCCTACGCTGCCAGCCGCCATTGCTCTCGCGGCTCCACTGTTGCACGCTTACACTAATATATATAGTCTAGCTATGTCTATAGACAGCAATGTCTAGGTACTGACACTATTGAAATAAACTTGAGTAATAATATATTAGGATGTGGATGTCAGTATTTGTGTATTCGTTTTTAGCTCATCTGACGTAGTCAGATGCAGCTTGTAGAATCGCATGATCGTCTGTGCGGCCGTCCGTCCGTGCGTGCGTCAACAGTTGGGCACAAATCTTAACCGCTCGACGTACGGTCACGATATTTGGGACGTGGGGGGGGGGTAATCTGAAAACGAGTTGGGATGTTGAAGCTGGGGGTCAAAGGTCAAGAGGTGTAAAAGAAGGGGGAACATTTCCCTCCTTAACTTAAGGTATAGGGAGGAAATGCAGAATTGCGGCACAAATCTAAACGGCTCGACCTAGGCTCATGATAGTTGGTGTATAGCATCATGGTAGGAAAAGCCATCACTGTGCCGAAATTGGAGGTCACAGGTCAAAGGTCAATGGGGGCACAGGGCAGATTTTAGACATTTTCTGAGGACATAGTCTGACGGAGCGATTGAAAAACTTTTTTGTTTCAGCGGTGACCTAGCATTTTTATGGCTTTATTGAAAGGACCATAAAATGTACTTTATGCTGACATGCGAAGAGTAAGTGTCGGATAACCTTTTGACCCTCAAGAGGAGAGTTAAACATGGATTTGTTTACTGTTAGAAAGAATTTGACTGCCGGGTTTGCTAGTAGAATCTATACATGCCTGGATGTATGAGGCTACAATGTCACGGTGAAATTTCAAAAGCTAAATTTGGTTGAAAAAGGTTTATGCTCCTTAAATCGTATAATTTCTATGGCATTCTGTACTGTCAGTGTGTTACATGTAACTTATGCCACTGCCAGTGGCCACTGCCAGTGCATGTGGTGGTGATAGTACTGTGTAGTTTTTCCCTGCGTTAATTAGTTACATGTGGCAGCTCTCTATTTTGGCCTGTAGGCTTGCGTAGGTAAATGCATCAGTGCTTACCTATTCTGTCTTGCAAATAGTTGTTGCTACTACGTACGATGGGAGCTTCCATCTTTAATCTTAAGACACTTCATAACGATCCCAACGAACATTCCTTTGAGAAGGTTCCTGATACCTTCCCTGTGCCTTCTACTGTTTCGGCGCGTATGTGAACACATTTGGGCCTAACACTAACATGGTTTACTAGAATCCCACCACTCTACCACAGAGTCACCGCAGTAGACGTTAGATGAGCGCTGTCGCTCCGCGGCACTTGTTAGTTTTTTAAAACAAGGTTGTACTGGTAGAAAGTACATGTGCTACTTACAATGTGTCTTACAATATATTATGAATGAAACGATTGCCAGTGTGAAAGATTGAGCACATTTTCGTGATAACATTGGTGTGTATGTACCTGTGACTTCAATGACTTGTGGCTAATAATTTCAGTCTAGGATACTGGGCCCTATTGTCGGAAATATCACAACAGGGGTAGAAATTAACTTTTGAACAAGGGGGTCCAAGTTCCAACAGACTCACTACCCTCAAAAAGAGGGAGTCCGCAGCAAAATGAGAGAGTCCACAGTCTGAGGTTCAAAATTAAAGATATTAAAACCATAACGCATGTGCTTATTTTGAAGATTTATGCGGTTGCACGTCTGCCCAATTTTCTTTGAACATTAGCTGAAAAAATACAGTAATTGTGAGAGGCTGTGCTATGGAACGAACTAGTTAGTATGGCAGAATTTTCAGGGAATCACATGGACTCAGGACTGCATATATGTCAAATATGGGAGTCCGACAGTAAATCGGGGAGTATTTGACTCCGGACTCCCGTTAATTTTGCACCCTGCTGCAAGTAGTTATGACTATCAGTATCACACTTGTAAATGTCTTTACTTTTGCACTTATGACTATCGTAAGTATAAAATTTCGTAACATTTTCACGACACTTTACTACAAAATTCATGGCGTTTTAGACATGTGAATAATGACCTAGACTGATGAATATTATAACTAATAATGATGTTTTGGACGTTAGGCCTCTGATCTTATAATTCGATTTAACTGTGTGGATTGCCAGCTTACATGCGTGTTCAGCTAAATGATTCCCATCAGTGTGTCAAACACATTCTAGTACTGTTTGTTATAATACTGTCCACTTTCCTGTTTGCAGGTGTGTGTGTTCCACTGATCTTACTAGGTGGACTTAACGAAGCGTCTAACCATGCTGGATGAGTTGTGGCCAGCATCGAGCAACCTGTGATAGAATAATGAGAGACGCGAACCTTGCCAGCGAGCCGTCACCGCCGCCGACCCGCCCGCCAACGATGTTTCCACACGAGCCTCCCTCCACCGAGCCGTCCTCTGCCCCCACAGAGGCCCCTCCCTCCACAGAGGCCCCCGCCCCCACAGACTCTCCCACCCCCAACGAGTGCCCTGCCCACACAGAGACCCTCGCCCCCACAGAGCCTCACGGCCTCACAGAGCCCCCCGCCTCCACGGATCCTCCCCCGGTGAAGCCTCCCCCTTCCCCCGCGCATGAGAAGGTCGTCTTCATGCTGAACGATGAGGTGCAGCAGGTCGTCGCGGAGGAACCGAGCTCTCCGACCAGCGACACGTCGTGCGAGACCCGCCCGCCGCGCATCGAGGTCCCCGAGGTCAGGAGGAAGGTCAAGGAGAAGGTCGGCTCGTCGAGCAACGGCGCGGGCGCGCCGCCGCCGCCTCCGACGTTCGGTTCGTTCACTCTCTACGTCGACGTCAAGTACTTTGAGGGCCGGCGGGCGGACGTGGGCGCGTCGGCGATGGCAGCCCTCGGCGGGGCCGCGGACCTGCGCAAGGCGTTCGACACACACTCCTACGACAACCTGAAGTCGTTCGTGCGCGGCAACAACTGGCCGGCGGAGCACGGCGTTCGTGCGGAGCTGTGGTCGCGCCTGGTCGCGCACATGAACCGCGACACGGCGCAGGACATGGGCGAGGCGGTCGACCTCTACAAGGACACGGTGCAGACGATCTTCCGCGGACGCGGTGAGTACGCACGCTGGCTTCATGGGGGCGGGTGTGAGGTGGTGGTGGGCGCGGCGGCTTCGTCCGGGGTGGTTGGGATGTTAGGGGGCGATCGATCTCTATACGTCTGGGTGGGTGGGGTGGTAGGTGGTGGTGGCTGCGGCAGCCTCGTCTGGGTGGGGTGCGGTGAGGGTGGGTGTGGCGGCTTTATCAGGTTGGGTGGGGTGAGGGTGGCGTGGGGTGGGGTTAATGCGAACGCGGATTCTCGCGCCCTTGCCATCTTTCCCTGCTCGCGGTTCACTACGAATCGATACACATTCACGTAAAGTTAGAATGTCGGTATTCTGCATTCTCGTAAAGTTAGAATGTCGCGATTCACTACGAATCGATACGCATTCACGTAAAGTTAGAATGTCGCGATTCACTACGAATCGATACGCATTCACGAAAAGCTAGAATGTCGAGATTCACTATAAATCGATACACGTTCGCGTTAAGTTAGGATGCCGAGATGGCGTAAAGAGATTGTTCTCTGTGTGTGTGAATTGATGCCCTCTCAACTAGGTATGGCAAGTTTCGTGTTCGGTTGGCTATGTACAGTGACCTAACGACAGTTTTACAATCGAATAAAAGGGTTGAATGATGTACTTTGGCGATACAGTTATAACTAGGCTACCAAATGTCACTCATAACTTTTGCCCCTCCCCCTGGCACTCGGTCAGCCGGTGATGTATGCGATGTGGGACCAAACGGCCTAGAAGCGTTCGTGAAAATTTCTTTTGAAATATTGTGAATGCAAAAGTACGTGATGGCATGATGCAATGCTTGTCAATTAACATGCACGACATGACTGTTATGTGCGTGCGTGGGTGTCTTCCAGTTCCACGCAGTATTGAAAATACTTGACTACGAATCTGTTTCCCTCTTTTTTTCTTTTGCCAAGCACACAAAGAAATATTACTAACATCAGATGGCCGTAGTCCAGTTAGGATTTGACATATAAGCAGATATTTCAGAGCAGCCTTATGACTCTAGAAGTATTATGACTTCGTGAAATAGAGCCAGGGCAAGAGCTTTTCTGTATTCATATACTTCTTCCTCTGCTATATATTTATTTTTTGCTGTTTATTTATTTATTTATTTATTTGTTTATTTATTTTATTTGCATTCATATATTTTGTTTATTCGTCCATTTATTTGACAGGGCAGTATAATTCACAAGCAGGAGCCATTGTTTTCTAAATTCCCACATTAAGCACACACTTAACCACACAGGGTTACGGTAAGAATAGCTGTGGCGATGTTTTGTGTGTGTTTTATGTGTGCATATTGGCATTGGCTATGGAACGGTTCTGGGCTCGAATTAACCGACGGCGTGCCCCTATCAATCGCCGTACTGCCCCTGAAAATCCAACCCGACCGACTGCCTTGCCCTTTTGTGTAATTGCCGTCGGTGCCCTTTAATCTAATGCCCTAGTTTCGTTTTTAGTCGAGTCAGCATAACACGTGCGCGTGCGTGCTGTAGTTGCAATGATGAGCTTAAAACCGATAGTCGCAGGAGGGAATAATAACAGCATCGGATAATTATTCGCTCCGGGCATGTAAAATTTCTTGTTACTGTACTTCCATTAGCAGAGGGGGTACAGGGGTCGGTGTTACGGTGTAAGCTTACATGGGGGCATATTGTTTTGTACATTAAAAGCAAGACGATGTTGATGTACTAATTTGTTATAAGTTTTCCTTTATTGCAAAAGTGCCTTTGTGCCCTTCTCAAATTTTGAGAGTTGCCTTGGTGCCTTTTAAAATTGCCTCTGTGCCCTTCCATTTTAGAGAAAATTCAAGGCGATTTCTCACATGCCCTAAAAAAATTGCCTTGCCCTTCTCGTCGCTTAATTCGAGCCCTGGAACGGTTGTTTGGCTCTGTAGACCGTTCCCCGGCGGCTACAATGACACTGTCAACGAGTTAATAGTTATGATAGGCCCTGAGTGGCCATTTTTATAATAATGTCACCTTAAGTAATGGTGCTGAGTGTATTTATTGGATTGTTATACAGCTATGCGAGTTTATGGGTACTGTGTCACACTGGGAGCTTTGAGATATCGATTGGCTGCTCAAGATAGGTCTCAGTTGGAGTTTGAAAATCACTAACAATCAATTTGAGTAAAGTCGTGATTTTTACACGGTTTCATCAAAATTATGTTACACTATAACAAGTGGCACGTCATTAAAGAAATGTAGTCAACTGTATCATTCAGGTCACCATGATTATATGTTATTATATGATATTTATATTATTTATATGTTCCCTATCAAAAGAACATTTCTATTTTTTCCCATTTTCTTATTTGGCTGCAGAATGTATATATCGTGAGATTGCAGTTGGTTTATGGTCGAGTTTTTGGCGATAGTCGAGGCAGCTGCATTGATTTGAAAACCAGACAGTGTATTGATCTGCTAGAAGGCTAGTTCTAGACTGATTCTGTATAATATCATGAGCAGGGAACTAACTGATGCTTTTGGTCACGCGCAGTCTTTGATGGGGGAATAAACTATAGGCGTAGACGATTCTTCTTCTTCTTGGAAAGGCAAGAGCGAGAGGGGGAAAGGGAAGAGCAAGAATGAGAGGGGTAAGGAAAGAGCGAGAGCGAGAGGGG
>NW_014578033.1:110724-115307 GCF_000485595.1 Priapulus caudatus | reverse complement strand
TCTTGCCCGTGTATCTGGTGGCATAGCGCCTCGTCTTGTCTGTGTATCTGATGGTATATCTTATTGGCTTCCCCGTGTATCTGATGGTATAGCTTCTTGTCTTTCCCGTGTATCTGATGGCATAGCTTCTTGTCTTGCCCGTGTATCTGGTGGCATAGCGCCTCGTCTTGTCTGTGTATCTGATGGTATATCTTATTGGCTTCCCCGTGTATCTGATGGAATAGCTTCTTGGCTTCCCCGTGTATCTGGTGGCATAGCGCCTCGTCTTGTCTGTGTATCTGATGGTATATCTTATTGGCTTCCCCGTGTATCTGATGGAATAGCTTCTTGGCTTCCCCGTGTATCTGGTGGCATAGCGCCTCGTCTTGTCTGTGTATCTGATGGTATATCTTATTGGCTTCCCCGTGTATCTGATGGTATAGCTTCTTGTCTTTCCCGTGTATCTGATGGCATAGCTTCTTGTCTTGCCCGTGTATCTGGTGGCATAGCGCCTCGTCTTGTCTGTGTATCTGATGGTATATCTTATTGGCTTCCCCGTGTATCTGATGGAATAGCTTCTTGGCTTCCCCGTGTATCTGGTGGCATAGCTCCTCGTCTTGTCTGTGTATCTGATGGTATATCTCATTGGCTTCCGCGTGTATCTAATGGTATAGCTTCTTGTCTTGCCCGTGTAGCTGGTGGCATAGCTCCTCGTCTTGTCTGTGTATCTGATGGTATATCGTGTATGTGAGGAGAGCGACGGTGCTGCTACACGCGTGTTGTTTACCTGGCTCCTGATCGTCACG
Source organism: Priapulus caudatus (assembly GCF_000485595.1). NCBI lineage: Eukaryota > Metazoa > Priapulida > Priapulimorpha > Priapulimorphida > Priapulidae > Priapulus > Priapulus caudatus. The sequence continues at coordinate 114,522 of NW_014578033.1, read as the reverse complement.
TGGGTAACCCGCCGATAGCAGACGCTCGTTCCCCTGCAATTCCATGTGCTAATATCTGATGGTATATCTTATTGGCGTCCCCGTGTATCTAATGGCATAGCTCCTCGTCTTGTCTGTGTATCTGGTGGTATAGCTTCTTGTCTTGCCCGTGTATTTGGTGGCATAGCTCCCGTGTATCTGGTGGCATAGCTCCTCGTCTTGTCTGTGTATCTGATGGTATATCTTATTGGCTTCCCCGTGTATCTGATGGTATAGCTTCTTGTCTTTCCCGTGTATCTGATGGCATAGCTTCTTGTCTTGCCCGTGTATCTGGTGGTATATCTCACTCGCTTCCCCGTGTATCTGATGGCATAGCTTCTTGTCTTGTCTGTGTATCTGATGGTATAGCTCATTGTCCCCCTGTAGACAACTAACTGCAAGCGTGTGACATCGGACAACACGGACCTAACGTCAGCAAGGTGTTTTCAACGTAATCAGTCTTGTATGTGATATACCGCGTGTGTGTAACGTACGCTAAAACGCACATACACCGTGTTTACACGTAGGAACGCCAATCGAAAGTCGAGTTATCGACTGAACATTTCACACGTGTTTGATTTCCCGAACTCGACATTACAGGTTTTGACGTGGTTTGAGTTGCCATCGGTAAGACTGATGGACAGGCGCGACACTGTTTAAGTGACGACGATGAAATACTGTGTACTATGTGACACATAAGGCAGTTCCCTGTTACGACAATCAACTACTAGTGTCACCGCGAGTCGACACCGCGACCGAAAACGTATCGTTTCTACGTGTCGTTTACATGATCAGTCATTTGCGGAAGTTCTTTCCAGCAGCAGACATTTGCAGTGGATTTTCGGAGCAGACATTAGCTGCATTCATTAGCAGCGGTCACCAGCAGCGCTTGTTTGCAGTCATTTTTCACAGTCTAAACGATTTCAACTGTTGAAACTGTGTCAGTGCGGCCGCGTGTTTGCGCTTTAGATCTGCCGCTCTGTCGACCAACGAGTTCTCTGTCTCTCACTCCCCCACCCCCTCTCCTCTCTCTCCACCTCTCTCTCTCGCTCGTTCGCTTTCTGCATCCACAACCGCCCTGCTCAGTCAACGAGTTTAACCGTGTCAAGAGTGCGAGAGTGTTCCGTTCGTGAAAGCGTTGCGAAAAGAGAGAGAGAGGTCAGAGGTGCGTGTGTGCAACGTTTCGCCTGCAGCCGTTTCGGTAGCTTATACGCGATAAACCGATGATTGATACGCACTTGGCAGTTCAAGAATTAGAGCAACCATCAGATAAACTGAGTGGCGAGATGTAGACTATATTGACTGTAGTAATACCGGCGAGAACAAAGCAGCGAACGTTCTCTCTATGTGGGACGTCGGCGGTTGAGCCGCACTCTCATAACGGCTACTTTTATATATGTGTATCGCTACGATAAAAAGCAGACGCGTGTCAACACAGTGCTCAGTTCGTTCTGTGTCACAAGGGGAGCGCTCGAGCATCGCACGCGTGGCTTGTGGTAGGGCGGCTGCAGTGGGAGGATTGCAGCGCGAAGATTGCAGTGGGAGGATTGCAGCGCGAAGATTTCAGTGGGAGGATTTCAGTGGGAGGATTGCAGTTGAAAGATTGCAGTGGGAGGATTGCAGTGGGAGGATTGCAGTGGGAGGATTGCAATAGGAGAATCGCAGTGGAAGAAGTGCAGTGGTAGGATTTCAGTAGTGACTGTTACCCCGCTGCATAGCAGCGTAGAGCGAGCAAGCTTTCTCCGGACCGCTCGCTCCGCGTCCTGTTTCGGATTGCGTCCCCACCCGGATCGAGTGATCGAAGTGAACCAGGCAACGTCGGCGCTCGATCAGGCAGGCATATTTTAGGAGTGCTGTTAGATCAGTAGTAATATAGTATATAATTGTGAAGAAGTATATACCGAATGCGATCTAGCGCGAGAAACATTTACCGAGAGAACCATACGGAGCGGGCCGAGCTGTGATTAGATAACCGCAAATTTCTTAAGTGACATACAGACTTGCAGACCCTAGTCCTCACGTGACTACAGTTAATCCATCATGGCGGATAATGAACGATGTGTGGACACCAGGGAGCGTTCCCGCTCGGAAAGACGGGAGAAGCGCAGGGAGAAGTCGCGCGGGAGAACCTTCCCGGAGGAGCGGGAGCCTTCTCACAGCGACCCGGGAAGACAGAGTCGCAGAGAGAGGAAGCATCGAGAGAGGTCACGTAGCGAGAAGCGGCGCGACGCGGTGAGACACGACGAGACCTGTCTCATCGACGATGCGAGACACGGCGAGGCATGTCTCAATCTGCGCAGACGCAGCGAGCACGATGTAAGGTACATCGAGTCGTGGCTCGAGGGCGGAAGAAATAGCGACCACTTCGTCGTGGATGCCGACGAGGAAGCTAATCGGAAAGAAAAATCGAAGAGCGAGAAGAACCGCTCGCGCTCACGTAAAACGAACGGCGAAAACGAGCGCCCGCGCAGCGAGAAGCACAGGAAGAAGAAGAAGTCTAGCAGACGAAGAGAGAGCCCGTCAGATCGCCGGCTCATCAGTGATCGCGAAGCCACGGCGTTCTGCACGTGTACAACTGCTGCCCTCGTGCGGCGGCCACCCGTTGACGTGGAAACCATGGATGTGCCGAGAAACTACAAGCGAGCTTCTTGTACGTGTTGGTCGGATGAGAGCGCGTGGGTTTTGCACGAGGACGCCGCATTCTACCGCGAGATAAACACAGCAGGTAAATTGACGATTGTCACCAAGTGATGTTGTTGTCAGATACTGTATGTAAATATGCGTTGCTCGCCTACAATAACGCATAATCGTTGTTTCCCGTGAATACTTTGGGTATAATGTGCACGACGAAATGTAATTTTATTATTATTATTATCATTATTAATATCATCATTATCATCATCATCAGCGTCGTCATCTTCATCATCAACCGGTTCTTCTTCTTCTTCTTTTCCTCCTCCTCCTTTTACTTTTTCTTTTTTCTTTTATTTTCTTCTTCGTCTTCATCTTAATCTTCGTCTTTTTTTATTCGTTTCTATTTTCATCTTTGGGAGATGCACACGATTTAATATGAGAAGTTTTATTTTCTGGCTCAAGTTGTTACATAGTATTCGATGTTATCTAGAGCTACCATGGCTGCGGTATATGATACCTACTTTCCTCTTCTCTTCAATTCGGTTGTCAATGATTAGCACAAATAGTCTTTTAAATTAGTTAATCAGTGATCATCTCAATATTTCTATTAGCAAACATTTATATTTGCATTACGTTTTGCTCATTTTTTTAGCTTTGCTTCGAAAGTGTTTTCCTCGTTTTGGTTCCGGTTTCATGGCTATTATTACCATGTGGAGAGTTCTCGCCTGGGAGAGGTCACATTTCTTCTCGCTACATTTTTATTGCTATATATGATTATGAAATCATCGAACCATGCGCGTATCTTCTTACAGCAAGACCCATTAGACTAATTGATAGCCGATTGATTTACCTGTAGCTGATTAATTTACCTGTAGCTGATTGATTTATCTGGTAGCCGATTGATTTACCTGGTAGCTGATTGATTTACCTGGTAGCTGATTGATTTGCCTAGTTGCTGATTGATTTACCTGGTTGCCGATTGATTTGCCTGGTAGCCGATTGATTTACCTGGTAGCCAATTGATTTGTCTGATAGCTGATTGATTTACCTGGCAGCTGATTGATTTACCTGGTAGCCGATTGATTTATCTGTTAGCTGATTGATTTACCTAGCAGCTGATTGATTTACCTGGTAGCCGATTGATTT
>NW_014578033.1:107626-108854 GCF_000485595.1 Priapulus caudatus | reverse complement strand
AACTATATATATATATATATATATATATATATATATATCCGACGTTCCATAGTGGTGGCTATTTATGCTACAATTTCCCTCATTATAGTTGAGCTAGACGAAAATCCCTTAATTGTTCAACTGCATCAAGCCAAGAGCATGACGCGTACCCTGCTCCGCAAGCGCTTGTGTTGCACATCTACGAGAGAGAGAGAGAGCACCTGGCAGCGCAGGGTATGGGGGAGATGTACATGTATCACCGCACGGCTAGTTTGTTAGGAGGGCAGCGCGAATTCCTTCGCATTTCGGCAATCGCAGCATGGGGGAGCGCGCCAACAATGCTGCACTGTAAGTGGCGCCCCCCATCTTGTCATTATTCACGGCTGCTTGCACGTAGCAGGCGGGAACGTTTTTCTGAGATAGAAGCAAGCGCATGCGAGGTCGTCTCGGTTTTTCGCAGCTAAATTTTTGATTAGCGTTGCGACTGTCATGTTAGATCACGTACTTACAGTACACGGCCGCTCTCTATTCCTCTCTCCATCTCGCTCGTGCGCGCTCTCTCCCCTTTCTTTGCGCCCCTCTCTGTCACTTCCTGTCCGAATATCACCCCTACTAGATCTGTCTAGCTTTAAATTTTTTATTGGGCGGTACGTGGGCGTTTTCGTTGGGCGATGACGTAGGTGTTTTCGTTGGGCGATGACGTAGGTGTTTTCGTTGGGCGATGACGTAGGTGTTTTCGTTGAGAGATGACGTAGGTGTTTTCACGTGCGCTGTGTGAAGGCCTCGTAATGCGGGAGCGGATGATGCGTCACGGATCGTGCACACGTAGAGCGTTTATATCACACAAAAAACAGCAATACATGGTGATTAAAATCACAAAATCTCAATGGGAAGGAGGGCGTGCTAGCTGGCTGGCAAATTGCTTACTTCCGACTCTTTCACGACTGGCTAGCTGTCTCACGTCATGACATATGACGTGGCAGATGAAGAGAGAGGACGGCGTTTTCTTCATTTTGAGAATTCTTATCTTTGTAGGGCAGCCTGCATCACTGTAGTAGTGAATCGTAAAAAAACGTGTGATTTTTATACGCACGCGTGCACGCACGCAAACAGTCACGCACGCATGCTCGCACGCACGCAAACAGTCACGCACGCATGCTCGCACGCACGCACACACACACACACACACACACACACACACACACACACACACACACACACACACACACACACACACACACACACACAC
>NW_014578033.1:92497-107616 GCF_000485595.1 Priapulus caudatus | reverse complement strand
AGAGAGGGAAGGGAGAGACAGAATGAGTGAGAAAGTGGGGAGAGAGAGACACCCAGAGAGAGAGAGAGAGAGAGAGAGAGAGAGAGAGAGAGAGAGAGAGAGAAAGAGAGAGAGAGTAAGGAGGGAGAGACAGAGAGTGCACGCACTGTTGCCGCTGGCAGACGCGTACGATAAGTGGCGTTAGCGAGATACCTGCTGCACCGACCGTTGAAGGTAATTACAGGTGCTAATTACAGGTGCGCTATCGCAGCTGACTACCATTAACTGTGAACACACGTGTATAGAGAGGTAATAGCAGCGAGCCTAGTACGGGACAGGAACCATTGTCATCCCACCGTGTGCAGCAGACATTCAAGGATTAGCACTGCGCCTCACCCACGTACCAATAGCTACCGATAGTATTAGGCAAGACAACCAGTGGTTCGTCTCTACTGCTGCTGCGACTCTCTGGCTCTCTCTCTCTCTCTCTCTCTATATATATATTTTCTCCATCGTCTCTCTCTCCATCTCTATCTCTCTATCTCTTCATCTCTCTTTCCCCCTATCTCTATCTCGCAATCCCTTTTTCCCCTCTCCTTCAATCTCCCGCTTTCTGACTCTGTGGACGAATCAAGAGATGCATATACTTTGTTACAACGTGTCTGGTTCATAATGACAACCCTAACGATATCAGTGAGCATAATCTCTCTCTCTCTCTCTCTCCATTTCTTTTTCCCCGCTCTTTCCCTCCCCATTTCTATCTAATTCTATCTCTTACATCAACGGGTACCATTTCTCTTTTCCCTCTCTTTCTTCCCGTTCTTTCCTTTCCCGTCTCTCACTCCCTCTATCTCTTCCATCAACGGGTGTTATTTCTATTTTCTCTCGCTTGCTCTCCCTCTCTTTCTCCCCGCTCTTTCCCTCCCCGTTTCTATCTAACTCTATCTCTTATATCAACGGGTACCATTTCCCTTTTCCCTTGTGTTCTCCCCGCTCTTTCCTTCCCCGTATCTCCTTCCCTCTATCTCTTACATCAACGGGTACCATTTCTATTTTTCCCTCTCTCTCCCTCTCTTTCTCCCCGCTCTTTCCTTCCTCGCCATCCCTGCTGCCACTCTGCACTCCTGTTCGAATCCTCGTGTCCTACGCGCTGTCACTAGGCTTCCCCTGTCGTCTGTCACCACAGAAGTCGTACTGGCGTGCTGTCGGCGCGCTGGGCGGTTGGCGTCTGCCGCGACTACCAGCAGTGGTGGTGGCACGGGGGGCGGGGGCGGGGGGGGCGGAGGAAAGTAGGTCAGTTAAAGCTATGTCATGTGATTCGTCAACGCTTCAGCGCTTCAGCAACGTGAACGTGTGGCGAGAAATCCATGATACGCACGCTGCACGCTCTCGGTTCCGGCCGACAAATGGCACCCGTTGGTGCAAGAGATAGAGGGAGGGAGAGGGAGCCTAGTAACAGCGCGTAGGACACGAGGATTCGAACAGGAGTGCAGAGTTGCAGCAGTGGATCGTCTCCGTGTATGTGAGGAGAGCGACGGTGCTGCTACACGCGTGTTGTTTACCTGGCTCCTGATCGTCACGTGGGTAACCCGCCGATAGCAGACGCTCGTTCCCCTGCAATTCCATGTGCTAATATCTGATGGTATATCTTATTGGCGTCCCCGTGTATCTAATGGCATAGCTCCTCGTCTTGTCTGTGTATCTGGTGGCATAGCTTCTTGTCTTGCCCGTGTATCTGATGGTATAGCGCCTCGTCTTGTCTGTGTATCTGATGGTATATCTTATTGGCTTCCCCGTGTATCTGATGGTATAGCTTCTTGTCTTTCATGTGTATCTGATGGCATAGCTTCTTGTCTTGCCCGTGTATTTGGTGGCATAGCTCCTCGTCTTGTCTGTGTATCTGATGGTATATCTCATTGGCTTCCGCGTGTATCTAATGGTATAGCTTCTTGTCTTGCCCGTGTAGCTGGTGGCATAGCTCCTCGTCTTGTCTGTGTATCTGATGGTATAGCATATTGTCTTGTCTGTGTATCTGGTGGCATAGCTTCTTGTCTTGCCCGTGTATCTGGTGGTATATCTCACTCGCTTCCCCGTGTATCTGATGGCATAGCTTCTTGTCTTGTCTGTGTATCTGATGGTATAGCTCATTGTCCCCCTGTAGACAACTAACTGCAAGCGTGTGACATCGGACAACACGGACCTAACGTCAGCAAGGTGTTTTCAACGCAATCAGTCTTGTATGTGATATACCGCGTGTGTGTAACGTACGCTAAAACGCACATCGTGTTTACACGTAGGAACGCCAATCGAAAGTCGAGTTATCGACTGAACATTTCACACGTGTTTGATTTCCCGAACTCGACATTACAGGTTTTGACGTGGTTTGAGTTGCCATCGGTAAGGCTGATGGACAGGCGCGACACTGTTTAAGTGACGACGATGAAATACTGTGTACTATGTGACACATAAGGCAGTTCCCTGTTACGACAATCAACTACTAGTGTCACCGCGAGTCGACACCGCGACCGAAAACGTATCGTTTCTACGTGTCGTTTACATGATCAGTCATTTGCGGAAGTTCTTTCCAGCAGCAGACATTTGCAGTGGATTTTCGGAGCAGACATTAGCTGCATTCATTAGCAGCGGTCACCAGCAGCGCTTGTTTGCAGTCATTTTTCACAGTCTAAACGATTTCAACTGTTGAAACTGTGTCAGTGCGGCCGCGTGTTTGCGCTTTAGATCTGCCGCTCTGTCGACCAACGAGTTCTCTGTCTCTCACTCCCCCACCCCCTCTCCTCTCTCTCCACCTCTCTCTCTCGCTCGTTCGCTTTCTGCATCCACAACCGCCCTGCTCAGTCAACGAGTTTAACCGTGTCAAGAGTGCGAGAGTGTTCCGTTCGTGAAAGCGTTGCGAAAAGAGAGAGAGAGGTCAGAGGTGCGTGTGTGCAACGTTTCGCCTGCAGCCGTTACGGTAGCTTATACGCGATAAACCGATGATTGATACGCACTTGGCAGTTCAAGAATTAGAGCAACCATCAGATAAACTGAGTGGCGAGATGTAGACTATATTGACTGTAGTAATACCGGCGAGAACAAAGCAGCGAACGTTCTCTCTATGTGGGACGTCGGCGGTTGAGCCGCACTCTCATAACGGCTACTTTTATATATGTGTATCGCTACGATAAAAAGCAGACGCGTGTCAACACAGTGCTCAGTTCGTTCTGTGTCACAAGGGGAGCGCTCGAGCATCGCACGCGTGGCTTGTGGTAGGGCGGCTGCAGTGGGAGGATTGCAGCGCGAAGATTGCAGTGGGAGGATTGCAGCGCGAAGATTTCAGTGGGAGGATTTCAGTGGGAGGATTGCAGTTGAAAGATTGCAGTGGGAGGATTGCAGTGGGAGGATTGCAGTGGGAGGATTGCAATAGGAGAATCGCAGTGGAAGAAGTGCAGTGGTAGGATTTCAGTAGTGACTGTTACCCCGCTGCATAGCAGCGTAGAGCGAGCAAGCTTTCTCCGGACCGCTCGCTCCGCGTCCTGTTTCGGATTGCGTCCCCACCCGGATCGAGTGATCGAAGTGAACCAGGCAACGTCGGCGCTCGATCAGGCAGGCATATTTTAGGAGTGCTGTTAGATCAGTAGTAATATAGTATATAATTGTGAAGAAGTATATACCGAATGCGATCTAGCGCGAGAAACATTTACCGAGAGAACCATACGGAGCGGGCCGAGCTGTGATTAGATAACCGCAAATTTCTTAAGTGACATACAGACTTGCAGACCCTAGTCCTCACGTGACTACAGTTAATCCATCATGGCGGATAATGAACGATGTGTGGACACCAGGGAGCGTTCCCGCTCGGAAAGACGGGAGAAGCGCAGGGAGAAGTCGCGCGGGAGAACCTTCCCGGAGGAGCGGGAGCCTTCTCACAGCGACCCGGGAAGACAGAGTCGCAGAGAGAGGAAGCATCGAGAGAGGTCACGTAGCGAGAAGCGGCGCGACGCGGTGAGACACGACGAGACCTGTCTCATCGACGATGCGAGACACGGCGAGGCATGTCTCAATCTGCGCAGACGCAGCGAGCACGATGTAAGGTACATCGAGTCGTGGCTCGAGGGCGGAAGAAATAGCGACCACTTCGTCGTGGATGCCGACGAGGAAGCTAATCGGAAAGAAAAATCGAAGAGCGAGAAGAACCGCTCGCGCTCACGTAAAACGAACGGCGAAAACGAGCGCCCGCGCAGCGAGAAGCACAGGAAGAAGAAGAAGTCTAGCAGACGAAGAGAGAGCCCGTCAGATCGCCGGCTCATCAGTGATCGCGAAGCCACGGCGTTCTGCACGTGTACAACTGCTGCCCTCGTGCGGCGGCCACCCGTTGACGTGGAAACCATGGATGTGCCGAGAAACTACAAGCGAGCTTCTTGTACGTGTTGGTCGGATGAGAGCGCGTGGGTTTTGCACGAGGACGCCGCATTCTACCGCGAGATAAACACAGCAGGTAAATTGACGATTGTCACCAAGTGATGTTGTTGTCAGATACTGTATGTAAATATGCGTTGCTCGCCTACAATAACGCATAATCGTTGTTTCCCGTGAATACTTTGGGTATAATGTGCACGACGAAATGTAATTTTATTATTATTATTATCATTATTAATATCATCATCATCATCATCATCAGCGTCGTCATCTTCATCATCAACCGGTTCTTCTTCTTCTTCTTTTCCTCCTCCTCCTTTTACTTTTTCTTTTTTCTTTTATTTTCTTCTTCGTCTTCATCTTAATCTTCGTCTTTTTTTATTCGTTTCTATTTTCATCTTTGGGAGATGCACACGATTTAATATGAGAAGTTTTATTTTCTGGCTCAAGTTGTTACATAGTATTCGATGTTATCTAGAGCTACCATGGCTGCGGTATATGATACCTACTTTCCTCTTCTCTTCAATTCGGTTGTCAATGATTAGCACAAATAGTCTTTTAAATTAGTTAATCAGTGATCATCTCAATATTTCTATTAGCAAACATTTATATTTGCATTACGTTTTGCTCATTTTTTTAGCTTTGCTTCGAAAGTGTTTTCCTCGTTTTGGTTCCGGTTTCATGGCTATTATTACCATGTGGAGAGTTCTCGCCTGGGAGAGGTCACATTTCTTCTCGCTACATTTTTATTGCTATATATGATTATGAAATCATCGAACCATGCGCGTATCTTCTTACAGCAAGACCCATTAGACTAATTGATAGCCGATTGATTTACCTGTAGCTGATTAATTTACCTGTAGCTGATTGATTTATCTGGTAGCCGATTGATTTACCTGGTAGCTGATTGATTTACCTGGTAGCTGATTGATTTGCCTAGTTGCTGATTGATTTACCTGGTTGCCGATTGATTTGCCTGGTAGCCGATTGATTTACCTGGTAGCCAATTGATTTGTCTGATAGCTGATTGATTTACCTGGCAGCTGATTGATTTACCTGGTAGCCGATTGATTTATCTGTTAGCTGATTGATTTACCTAGCAGCTGATTGATTTACCTGGTAGCCGATTGATTTGCCTGGTAGCCGATTGATTTGCATAGTTGCTGATTGATTTACCTGGTTGCTGATTGATTTACCTGGTTGCTGATTGATTTACCTGGTTGCTGAGTGATTTACCTGGTAACTGATTGATTTACCTGGTAGCTGATTGATTTACCTGGTAGCTGATTGATTTACCTGGTAGCTGATTGATTTACATGGTAGCTTGTTACTGCAAGTACGTTTTCCCATTTTGCTTTTGCATGCATGATTGGCGCGCACCCACATTTAGGCGCAAGTACACACGTAAGTATGTGTACATACACATAGGCACGCACATGTACGTAGGGACGGAGGCATGTAGTTTCCTCGTGGTACGCAGTATTTACTCACGCCCCGGTCATCCCCCGTACATTACTTGTTGTTTTGAAAGCAGGAAACCGTACCGGAATTTTGTGCAACCATTACACACACACACACACACACACACACACACACACACACACACACACACACACACACACACACACACACACACACACACACACACACAATCCGCACCACCAACCATTGAACTCATTCCAATAGAGAGAATGCACCCGGTATTAATAGGACAGCACTATTGTATAGTTCTAGCGGTAATTTTTACTCGTTGGTTGTTAGTTTCTCGGAGAGAATTATTAATCACTTCCTGGTGAATAACGCGAGGCAGTCGAATTACTTTCATTGCTATATACTGCTCGCTTTCAGCAATAAATCACCGGCTAATCGATACAATTTTAGTGTCGAATAAGAGGGATTATGGCTCTGACTATAAATATCATAAACTAAAATTACGGATGTACGCGAAACGAACATTTGGTTTGACGACGGCGTAGATGAAAGACCATATCTGTACAGCCATGTTGTCCATTGTTGTAATGTTTATGTGCATATACGTCTTCCTACACATAATATGCATGAAGCTGTCAATAGAATCAGCCAGCGTTTAATAATAATAATATCAGGACAAGTCGGATAGGATCAGAGACGTATCATAATCTATGATACTATAAGTTTCAGCTATGGTCTCAGGTAATATAGCACAAATTGGAGCAAGCTAGTGACACCTGGTGAGCAGATAAGACATTAAAAACATTAACTCTGCCATGCTTGTGAACGTGCGTGCCGCTGTTGTTTGTGATTGCGCATGCGTCGCTGCTTCCGTTCCGAACCACTGATATCCTCCGACAACCGGTTAGTTTAAGTCTAAAGTCTCAACTCGCTACACTTGAGTCTACGTCTGACTTTGATATAACATAAAGTTCCCTTGCTTCCATGTGCAATACTACGCACGTCTCGTGCAACATATATTAACAATCCGGGAGGAGGACTAAAGATTGCATTTTCGATTACCATTTTTATGCTCATTGTTTTGCAAACTGGATATTGAAATGCCTGCTGTCATGTGTAGGGTGATGCCTATGCGAGCCTATTGGGATGGAAATCACAACCATATTTGAAGCAGCTCTGTACTCGATTGCGCGCGTTTATCCAGTTTCCTCGCCTGCCCCTGGCCTCTACTAAACCCTGCTGCTCAAAACATGCTGCTAACGACGGCTGTTAGCAAAGCGCTTACACGTGGAAAAATACCCAAAACAAATTACCAATATATATATATATATATATATACTATAAATCCGACGTCATCATAGTGGTGGCTATTTACTGCTAAATTCGGCCATCATTATAGTTGAGCTAGACGAAAATCCCCCTTCAAACTGCCATCAACCGGCTAAGACGCATCGCACGCGTACCTACAAAACCCCCCACTGCTTCGCAGCGCTTGTGTTGCACATCTAACGCAGAAGAGAGCGAGCCAGCAGCCCCCTGGCAAGCGGGCAGGGGTATGGGGTGAGATGTAATGTATCACCGCCACGGCTAGTTTGTTAGGGGGCCAGCGCGAATTCCTTCGCATTTCGGCAAAATCGGCAGCATGGGGGGCGCGCCCAAGCATATGCTGCGCACTGTAAGTGGCGCCGCCCCATCTTGTCATTATTCGGCTGCTTGCACGTAGGCAGGCGGAAGCGTTTTCCTGAGCCATAGAAAGCAAGCGCATCGGTCGTCTCCGGTTTTTCGGAATCGCCAGCTAAATTTTGATAGCGTTGCGACTGTCATGTTAGATCACCGCTACTTAACACGTAAACCGGCTTCCTCTCTAATTGCCGCCTCTGCTCGCATCTCGCTCCGTTGCGCGGCAGTCATCTTCCCCTTTCTTTGCGGCCGAGCCTACTCTGTTCAGCTTCCTGTCCGAATATGGCACGCCCTACTAGATCTGTCTAAGTTTAAATTTTTATTGGGCGGTAGCTGCGGCCGTTTTCGATTGGGCGATGACGTAAGGTGTTTTCGTTAAGGGCGATGACGTAGGTGTTTTTCGTTGGGCGAATGAGTAGGTGTTTTCGGTTGAGAGATGACGACGTAGGTGTTTTCAACGTGCGCTGTGTGAAGGCCTCGTAATGGGCGGGAGGTGCGGATGATGCGTCGCGGTGTGCACACGTAGAGCGTTTTATATCAGCACAAAAACAGCAATACATGGTGAGTAAAATCACACCAATCTGCAATGGAAGGGAAAGGGGGGGCGTGCTAGGCTGCTGGCAATTGCTTACTTCCGACTCTTTCAGACTGGCTAGCTGTCTCACGTCTGACATATTTTTGGAAAAAAAAAAAACGGTGGCAAGATGAAGAGAGAGGACGGCGTTTCTTCAATCTTTGAGAGATATCTTAATCTTGTAGGGCCCACCGCTGCAATCCAATGATAGTGAATCGTAAAAAAACGTGTATTTTTATAACCGGCACGCGTGCACGCCACGCAACGTCACCGCCACCGGCATGCTCGCACCGCACAGCAAACAGTCACGCAGCGGCATGTCGCAGCAACGGCACACACACACAACAGCCCCACACAAACACCACATACCACCACACACCACACAACCACACCACACCACAAACCCCACCACAGAGCACCCCCACGCAGCACCCCCCCCCAACCATATTTACCGAGCACCAAAACTCATCGTTTTGGACTAGAAGACAAGTCATCTGGCATACTTTGGCGAGGCAGTCAATTACCGAGCAGCTATACCCACTCAATCGGGAAACTAATACAAATAAGTGTAAAAGTGTGCGTCCGTGAGGTTAGGCACTACAAATTTTACATATTGGCAACGACAAAACAAACAAACCCCCTGCTCGCAACAAATCTACAGGCATGTGCGGGCAACTTCGCTTCGCACGACGTCTTGCGCCGATTACTGAAAAAAGTAAGGCGCCAAATCCATCATCAATTCGTAATAGATAAAACTCTAATGGCCCAACACTTAAGAACAACAGCTTGTTATGCTCAGACTCAGGCCGATATGCTAGACGTGCATCTACCCCGAATCGTTTTTAAGCTTAGGTGTGAGGTCTAGATCACACAAATTTTTAATTTTGTTAACGTGTTATACTGAGCGCTATTTTTAACGAGCGTTAAGTTAGTTTAAAAAATCAGACCTCACATATAGATATTCCTTAAAAATACTTTCTTAATTCTTACGCGCCGTTTCTTTGTAGAAATGAGTGAGTGCATCGCAGGTTCACATTTACCGTCCTACACAAACCCATGCATGCTGCTATCGTCTACAATTGCTTTTCAGGAGGCTGAGACACACAAATCTTGCACCGCACATAGATGTAGGCCCTGCATGTTAGGTTTTTATGAAGTAAGTAAGATGGTCGATTTTCCGACCCGGCGATTGGAGCCACGGTCGGCTTCAAGCTATATCGTCAGCCTCCCTCTCGTCTTCTCGTCGGCGATTACGCCCAGCCTATGGTCACATACCTTTCAGTCGCGCATCTCTCTCTTCTCTCCTCTCGGTGCTGACTCCTCTATATACTCCTCGTCGTCGCTTTCAGGCTTTCTCATTATCGCTTTCTTGCTCATAGTCTCATCTCTCTCGTTCTTTCTCTCTCTCCCAACTCAAACTCTCTCTATCTGATCTCATCGTCCGTCTCTTCTCTTTCTCATCGACCTCTACCAGAGTCATGGCTCGCTATTTCAAGCTTCTCTCTTGCCAGCATTTCTTACTCATATCTCTCTCGTCTCTCTCTCGTCTCTCTCTTTCTCTTTCTCATCGTCTCGCTTTTCGATTTCTTCTCTTCCGTTTTACCATTCTCTCTCTCTCGTTCATCTCTCTCTCTACTATCGATCGCTCTCGCTCTCAGCTATTCGTGCTCAGCACACGCTCATGCCCAGCAACGCTATCATCATGTACATGATATAATTAATGGATACGGTACTCAATAAGAAACAAAAAACAAAAGAAAAAAAACTACACAAAACCAATACAGAACATAAAACATTTCGACTTCAGAGTCTTTCTCTCGGTCCTCTTCTCTCTCTCCTCTCTCTCTCTCTCCTCTGTCTCTACATTCTGCTCGCATTTCTCCTTACCTTTATCTTATCCCATTTCCTGAGAACATCTCCTCATCCCCTCCTATACACGCGAAGTCAAGTCTCTTTGTCTCTACTGCACTGCCACGTCCCAGTCAGGGGATCATACTTAATGTGTCCGGTACAAAAAAATATGTGCTCGCCCAGTACAACCGCAGGTACGCGACATATGTGTTCCCGGTACCACAAATGTGATCCGGTAGGCGCATATGTGTTAAACCGACAGTACATAATGTGTCGGCGGTAGGCTATGTGTCCGCGTAACCCAGGTACCTATGGTGTTTCCGCGTACCTATGTGTCCCGGTACCCCTATGTGTACCAGTAGCAGGTACGCATATTGTGTTTTCTTTGGTACCCTTTATGTGCCTCCCACGATACCAGGTACCGTGATGTGTCGCCGGTACACGAAACAAAGAATTTCAGGATTAGGCATAGGCTGTTACGTCAGCAAACAAAAAATTAAAATGTTTGTTTAGTTATTAGGTACCGGGAAACATAGGTACCGGGACACATAGGTACCTGGGTACTGGGACACATAGGTACCGGGACACATAGGTATGGACCCCTCCCGTCTGTTTCTGAATACACTGAATTTACTTCAGTGCGGGCGACTGTTTGTTACGGGAACCTTATATCAGATAAACGCCCGCCTCCCGGCGCTGCCAAAATGCTTGAAAAGACGCGTATAGAAGTTTTACTGCCGGACGTCGTAAATAAAGACGGTGCGGGCCGAAACTGGACAGAATACGTGTGTCGGTGACTCGGGCTCGAAGACATACATCATGCACGCCTTTCTTATCGCATCGTAGGCAAGGGGCGTGGGATGGCGTGGGTGTATAATTGGGCGGTGACTATAAGAGTAAGCCATGTGTGTACGCGTCCTTGTAGAATGTAGATTGCACGCAAGCTATTTACAATTTTAGACGCGCAAACGCGCGATTGCTTCTGCCTCTAATGACCCACGGTCGGCTACGTGCCGACGTCAGCGTCTGCTAGCGCCGTCGACGAAAATCGAAAGTTCCGGCGCAGAAGAATGTGATAATGGCTGTGTAAAGTCTGCCCGCGTGTTGCCAGCACTTTCACTAACGCCGATAGGGAGAGAGAGAGAGAGAGAGAGAGAGAGAGAGAGAGAGAGAGAGAGAAAGCAGGTGAAGGTTAAGGTTTACGCGCGAGACGCGGGTGGTATTTTGCCGTCTATCCTGTTCCAGATCTACTGATGGTGCGAGTAGATAAGTAGATCACGTGCTGTGCAGGATCATTAGCTTCTCTGTCTGTGCGTTTCATTAGATTATGATTCGATGGGCGCGACCTTACGCAACACAAAACACTGCCGCTCATCCGCTCTGCCCTACTAGGACTGCTGCCGTCCTCTCTGTCTCTTGTCTTCCGCTTTATATTTCACGTTTCTTTCCTTTTCTCTCTCGCTTTCTCTTTCTATATTCCCCTGGCAATCATTTATGCTTGATATTCTATTTGCGCAATTCATCTATATGTTATATAGGTTCTATTTTTCGGCAAATGTGCGAGATGGTGATCTGCTCACGATGTGTGTTCTCCAATTGGTAAATTGGTCACGCTCTGTTGTGTACGTGTGAATGTCCATTATGCTCGTCAATTTTATTTAATACACCATCTATTGTCAACAATCGCTGTCCATCTAGCGGTGATTTTGGCACGGTTTAGCGCGCCCTATTCATATGCCCGCTCCCCACCGCCTCTCAAATAGCCGTTATTTCGCTCGCAATTTCTTTTGCGTTCTGTGAGTTTCATAAAGTAATAGGTATACGCTATGTGAAAGACAAGCGTGGTGTAGCGATTGCCTGTCGCATCGCCTCGATTGTTGCGCCATCTATCGCTAGACTCATCGACTTCATAAGTCGTTGGTAATTGCGGCGAATTTAGGAATCGCTCAACATCACGAAAAAAAAACCTAACCAAGCACTTCAACTTCCGTAACTTGGATATCTATGCAGTTTTAGTATCTCTAACCTATGATTTCTTCTATTTTCCTTCCCTGAAATAATAGTAGGCTATCACACGTCGTCTGCATACACGTTATATATATATATATATATAAAAATATATATCTATATATATCTATATATATATATGTATATATATATCTGTCTGCTAGAGAAGAGTTCGTTTGTCGATCCGAGGCGATGTGACCGATCTGTCGTATACGCTCGTACTATCGTGACCTCGTTACCTATAGCTGCTGTTCCTCAGTCGTCTGCAAAAATTCCCTGGCAGCGAACAAATGAGCATCCTGTTTCGCGGACTCGCTCATCGTGGCCGCGGCGGCGCTAATGACGACTAGAAAATTGCGGATTTGTGAAAAGTGGGGCATTCTGTGTTTGTGCCAGGTGTGAGAGTGACTGTTTGTCTGTCTGTCCGCTCGCATCGTGTCATTTATGCGCGCTAGCACATGCGCGCGGTGGTCCGTATACGTTCAGTGTGCGTTGTACGGAAACAGACGCGCTTTTCCCTCGGGAGTGCATTACTGTCGTCGTTTTTTATGACTACCCGAATTGCGAGAAAGACTTTATGTGAATCACAAATTCAACATCATTATGCGTAAATATTGAGCACATTATCTTGTTGTGATTATCAAGGTTCCGTCGGCTATTTACAAGTAAGTGAATTAGTGTAAACATCCTGATGGACTGATAGTTAGTAAAACTGTTTCGACCATGCGCTGTTCGACGGTTTTTGTTTAATAGAAGCAACTATCACAATATTATCACTGTCTATAGAAGCCTAATTGATTGATTGATGGATTTATTAAATGGGTGAATAATTGGTTGATTAATTGGTAGATTTTTAAAATTTTTGATCTATTGATGGATGCTACCGCCACATGCGGTGTTTCTTGCGTTGTAATATATCATTGCTACCCGCGGCGATGACGTCATTGCTTTCCGTGATGATGACGTTATTTTTTCTCGTGGTAATGACGCATGTCGTTATTGTCAGTCTATGATCAAACGGCGTTATCACAGGGAAAATGCTGAAATATCTTATATCAGAGGTTTCGTAAATAGAACATAATTAGTTTAACGTAAAATGACGCTACACGCTACCGTCGCACCCTGTTGTAAATTCGACGACTGCCTTTGAAGCGACACATGAAAATTATTAAGATTTCTGATGTTACGATTGCTTTTGAGCGTAAAAATAATATAGGTTCTGTCATTAACGTTGAGGATAACTGCCTATTAAAGTTCTTCGCAATAATTATAGATAATACGCCTAGTAATATGTGTTGCTATTAGTTCATCACCATGCTTATATCACAACCCTCTCCGATCCTACCTATGATGGATGTTTACATTCTCAATATCTATATGTCCTTATAGCGCCGCTACCTAGCTGCTTGTATGCGCCACGATTCACGTTGTTTTTCAATACAAATATCACAATGATCATCATTACCATTCACGAATGTCGACGGGGGAGAGTGAGGAGGTGAACAGATCTGTAATAGATAAGTTGTTGATGTGTTGGGTTCAGCAGCCTTCGACCATTCATTTACTCATTCATTGCCGCTAACACACGGGCCTGCTTATTGCAGCTACAGCCGTGACCACTGGTCTCTCTGTCGCTACATCTGGTTGCTGTAGGGACGGGTAGAGCCGGAGCGTCGATCAGTGCGTTCTATGAGAGCACATTGAGCACGAATGTCAGTCAGGTCATTAGCATTTATACCCGGGAGCCCTGAATCTCAACAGCGAAGTTGATGTGTGATATCAATCGAGGACTAGATGAGAAGACCCGCATGGAAGACATCTTTAAACAAATATATAAATCGGGTCGCCAATTTATCAGGCGTCAATAATAATATATATTAATAATAAATATACCAATGAATAATATAGAATTTGTTTTTATTTACTCCCAATCCGGAATTGGAATTAATGCCTTTGGATATATCGGTTGTCTCTATATAATGCGCCAGACATCGGCCTCTTCAAATTAAACTGTTATTGGCCGAGTGGAGCAAACCGATTTTTATATAGTTATCATGGCTAGTTAGGTATGAGATTCCACTTAATTTCAACAACTTCTCAACTGGTGTTGCACAACTTGTTTCGCATTTCATGAATGTTTTTCAGAGAACCTTTTTTTTACAAAAAAAGAAGGAATTTTCTGGAAATATTCGCGTTGACATGTTTTCATCAGAGCGCGTACATACTAAAAACCAACATTGCTTGCAGGTAGGCAGGTATAGGTAATAAATATTTAGTGGTGAAGATGTGCTACAGTACCTTCACTAGCTGCCACAGTCGGCAATGACACGGAAAATGAGTCGTGCGGTAAATTTTACTGCTGAACCATGAACTATTTTCCCTTGAATACGTTCCGGATAGATTGGGTTAATGGTTATATATATATAGACGTGCACAGTGACCTAATCTGTGTATTGTATCAAGAGTCCATAATAGAAATTCTCTGAAGAATTCTATAGAATAGATTTCTTCTATTATGGACTTTTGATTGTATATAGTACGCTGCGCAAAACTTGATGCTCATAATTAACTAGAGGCCGTGAAGCACGCATATAGCAGAGCGCTTCTACACGTCTGTGGTGCCATAGAAATAATATACTAGTTATACTATCAGTGCCGTAGCCTGCGGGGGGGGGGGCAAGGGGGCAGCTGCCCCCTAGATTTTGGAGCACAATAAAAAAAGAAAAAAGTTCTACTAAAAGAGAATTGTCGTAGTCAGAATGAAGCCTGTACATGTACTCAAAAGTGCCTCAAATACCCTCTCCTGCGATCTACAATTTCAAAATTTTCTGGGGGAGGAACCACAGACCCCCCTCCTCCCACATGTTTCTCCCCTCATTGAAATCCTGAATCCGCCACTGCCCCCCCCCTAGGAATTTGGTATATAGTCTCAGCCTACGGCCCTGACTATATGTCTCTATACATTTGTATATGTGTGGTGCCCAGCAGGGACACAGCCTTCCTGTGTTAAACACCGCTGGTGTGTCGTCATCAAATGTAGGTCTCCAACAGTAACGTGACGCGATCTCCACCACGCCTTCATGTATACTATACCTAATCATGCGCCGCTCTACATAGAGAGACGAGCAGCGAGAGAAAGAGAGAGAGAGAGAGAGAGAGAGAGAGAGAGAGAGAGCAGAGA
>NW_014578033.1:81740-91715 GCF_000485595.1 Priapulus caudatus | reverse complement strand
AGATAGATAGATAGATAGATAGATAGATAGATAGATAGATAGATAGATAGATAGATAGAGAGACGGACGGACGGACGGACGGACGGACGGATGGATGGATAAATGGATGGATAGATAGATATATAGATAGATGGATAGAAAACGAGAAACATCATGAGGAAAAGGAAGAGGAAGAAAAAGAGAATGAGAAAGAGAAAGAGGTACAGAAAGCAAAAAAGGTGGGTTCGATGTATGGTGGTTTAACGCATACTGTTTGCTTACCCACCAGACGAATGAGCGCATGGACAACTCCAACGCAAAGGTACATAGCTGTTATATATAGCTGTAATAAAAATTACATAGCTGAGGAATCTCGCGTAGTTGTGGGAAACGTTTAAGTCTTCTATTGGCGACCTTCGTAACAGCTCTAGCAGCACGCATAGTAGCAGATGTAAGAGCCGAATCACACACAAATAATAAAGCGGGCAAGTAGCCGACTAAGTCCGGGTTGAACTAATGCAGACAGAACTGACAAAGCCCGGTTAACACTCGCTCTTTACTGTAGCGATGTAGAGCAAATGTGAGAGGGATAGCGGCTGATAGAGGAAGACGCCCGGAGCTATAGAAGAGGAGAACGACGCCGAGTAAGAAATATATGCAAATGTAGGGGTACGGTGCGAGTTCCGAAAAGAGGGATTTTGAAATGAAATTTCGCTGGGGTTATATACCGATGATACTCATAGAATGAAAATCTTATAGAACAGAAAGCAAGTAAGAATAAGTACTGAATAATTAATGAGAATCTAATGCCCCATATCGGTTAATTACGGTGAAATGTCGTTTGCCCTTTTCAACATGAGCTTACTGTCGAAATGGCCAGCCATCATTCACACAACGGCTCATTAAACCAAGTGTACTTCCATGTAGCACAAGCCTGCACTATAGATGTCTGGGTTTCACTCGTCGGGCAAATTCTAAACGCATTCAAGCCTGTGTTAGCGATCACCCCTGTGTTAGCGGTCACCTGTGTTAGCGGTCAACTCTGAAAAACAGACACCTGCTTATAAAGGACACTTGCTAGTATCGCTTTGTGTGTTACTCATGAAGTTAAACCACCTCTACCAAGAGTCCATAATAGAGAGTCCATAATAGAGATCCATAATGGAGTCTCTATTATGGACTCTTGACCTCTATAGAATGACCTCTAGTTGTCTCTTAAGGATACCTAGCTTTCGCGTTATCTTCCCTGTTGTGAGCTACCGTTATAAATACGTTTGACTGTACTAGTCGTTGAGAGACAGCGCTGTCTCTCTATACTGACAGGCAATACATCGGATTAGACGAGCCCACTGTGCGAGTCAAATAAATACGATAACTGTACGTGAATAGGTGACACCCACACGCACGTGCGCAGCCCTTGTTTCTGTTTAAGCGTGATTTTGTTTAAATTCCTGTATTGATGGATTTTTATTTATTTATTATTTTTTATAGATAATATTCAGTATATTATATATGTTCATCGTGTTAATTATTCTCGAATATCAGAAATAGAAATGACTTCACTTACTAATGTACTTCTAATAATATTCACAGATCTGCTGACTTTTCGCACACACAACACAGCAGTATATACGTATATATATATATATATATATATATATATAATATATATATATACATATATATATAAATTATATAATGCTAGGTAAAAATTCGCTTGTGTAATTACGCTAGTATATTACGTAATTACACATGGTTGTATATATATATATATATATATATATATATATATATATATATATAGTGGCTGTATCTGTACTTTACTTTACTTAAGTTGACAGTCTGTGCGCTGGAGTTAGTAGTTGGAACAATGTCTGTGAGGTCCGCCTCAGCCTCTGTACAAACAACGTTAGTAACCTGCTGGCTGTTACAGGGGAGGTGTGTACAGACGACGTATCATTAGGCGTACGTACATCTGGAGATCTATCCGTAAACTTTTGACATACTTTTACTTGTTTCCTCGTCTTTCTTATCCGAAGAGCAGTTGTAAGCGATTGACATAATCACATAGAGTGCATGCACGCACCACAGCTATTCTTCCCGCTACACATCTGTATCAATGAGAACCTGTCAGATTCACTCCACTTGCTATGGCCGCGTATTTAGTCGGAGCGTTCTATAAGTAAGTGAACTGCACCTAGGAATCGGCTACATTCATTCCATTTGCTGCAGCCGCACCACAGTTTGACTTACTATACGGGATAAAAACAAACAGCGAGGGAGTGGAGTAAAAGCGGAGACATGTTAAGGCTGCTGTTAGCAAGTAGTCACTATATATCAAGCATCGTCATCGCATTTTACTGGAAGTGTAAATCGTTAGCATTGTGTTGTGATCTACAGTAAAAGGCATGCGTTGCTTCGTCAGTGTCTAACCTCAAAACCTCATAGAGATTATTTTACGTAGTCAAAGGTTCGTGACTAATCAACACTATGCAGTGAAGAAAGTTACCATTTTACTATTAACCAGAGATGGGATAATAGAAAAAAAACTATACTGAATTGTACTTAAAAACGAGACATTGCGAAGGCAGAGATCTGCATTTAACGAACATTGGTTTCAACAAATGGGTAGGGATAACAATAGTTATATTACCGTGATACAGAATTGCGATGACCCACTTTTTCGCGAATGTTAAAAGCTGTTAAGCCTGTTAAGCCGTACATAACAACCGAGAACGTCTGAGTATGTGGTGTGTACACGTCACGAATAACACTGTCTCTCTCTTTCTTCCATCGTGTACTGTTACTTATGTCTCAATATCTGTGTCAATTTATACGCTCTCGCAGCGGTCTGCTGTCACCTAGTTAACAAGCGCCCAGAAAGTTACTTGCGTTGAGGGACGCGACTTTGATAGATAACATAAGCCGTCATAAAGCTGTAGTATGCTACAGAACAGAGGCAGAACTGAGATATTGTCGGCTCTATCTTTTGACCTCGTTACGGTTGTATAAGGATTTCACTTCTTCATTTTTTCCTCAGCATCTATTGCATCATGAGTGAGATGGTAACAGAATCTGTTGCCAGAATCTTTTATTGTCTTGCTACTAATAACATGAAACACGCCGAATGTATGTTAGTATTCGGGCGTTTGATATATACGTATAATGTACCTGCCTCGCGGTTCATATTTCCCGCTCGTTTGTTAGTTCGCTCGAGCGAGCGGTGGCGTTTCATGTGCACATAGCACTCTATCAGGTCACGGCGTGGGCGTCTGCGTTGTTATAGTAACAGGATTGTGCCTGAGGATAAACTTTCTGCTTCGTTTGTGGCGCTTCATGCGTTATCCTATTGTCGGCGACTACGCCCGGCAGATGGCGCTAGCATCGGGGCTGTGATGCCAGCCCTAACTGCAGTCCTAACTAGCACCTAGGAAAAAAAATCACGCACCCCGGACTGCTGCAGAAGCGAGTTTTGGCAATAACTGTCCCTCGTCTTTATCCCGTGTAAGAAAAGCCAGAAACCGGCCTAACCAGCATGTAGCGCGACGTTTCGTATCGAACCTGCAAACAAGAACATCCCTCCTCTATTGATTAATACCGTAATTAAGCGTCTTGTACGCTTTATCATTATCACATAATATGTTTATTAATATTAATATTAATTATTATAATTATTAATCATTATCACAAATTATCCCTTACACGGATCACGTAGAATGTGTGTTCTCCATTTATATTGTAAGTGGTCTAGATTTATCTACATGTGATGAACCACTACTGAAATTTTATAGCGTTTTCCGTAGAAAGACCTATATATATATATTGTGTGTTAAAACGCGTGGCGTGTGACGTCACTAACGTGATACTACGACGTCATTATGTATGCAGTGCGATCAGCCTGAACAAACGTCTGTTTATCAATCACTGTGTGTGTGTTCGCGAGTTTGCCTCGCTTGCACGCGGTGGGGGGGAAATATTCACATTCATTCGCATTTTATTGTTAACAGCCGAGGTCGGCAGTTTTACGAGGTTTGTCGGCGTTCCAGCCTAAAATCACAACATGGCATCAATACACCAGCCTGGTTAATTCTCAACAACATGCCATGTGCTGCCATGCCACCATCAGCTATACCAACATGCCATGTCATCCCCCAGCTATACCAACATGCCATGCCATCCCCCAGCTATATTAACATGCCATATGCCATCCCCCAGCTATACCAACATGCCATGCTCCCCTACCTATACCAACATGCCATATGCCATCCCCCAGCTATACCAACATGTCATGGGCTGCCATGCCATCCCCCAACTATACCAACATGTCATGCCATGCCTTCTCCCCAGCTATACTAACATGCCATGTCTTCCCCCACCTATACCAACATGCCATGCCATCCCCCAGCTATACCAACATGCCATGCCATCCCCCAGCTATACCAACATGCATGCCATCTCCCAGCTATACCAACATGGCATGTCATCCCCCAGCAATACCAGCATGGCATGTCATCCCCCAGCTATACCAACATGCCATGTGCTGCCATGCCATCCCCCAAATATACCAACATGCCATGCCATGCCTCAGCTATACCAACATGCCATGCCATGCCCCAGCTAT
The DNA here is from genome assembly GCF_000485595.1 of Priapulus caudatus. Classification (NCBI taxonomy): domain Eukaryota; kingdom Metazoa; phylum Priapulida; class Priapulimorpha; order Priapulimorphida; family Priapulidae; genus Priapulus; species Priapulus caudatus. Next base: position 87,115 of record NW_014578033.1, on the reverse strand, counting down.
ACCAACATGCCATGCCATCCCCCGGCTATACCAACATGCCATGCCATCCCCCAGCTATACCAACATGCCATGCCATCCCCCAGCTATACCAACATGGCATGTCATCCCCCAGCTATACCAACATGCCATGCCACCCCCAGCTATACCAACATGGCATGTCATCCCCCAGCTATACCAACATGGCATGTCATCCTCCAGCTATACCAACATGCCATGCCAACCCCCAGCTATACCCACATGCCATGCCATCCCCCGGCTATACCAACATGCCATGCCATCCCCCCAGCTATACTAACATGCCATGCCATCCCCCAGCTATACCAACATATGGCATGTGCCGACATATCTTCCCCCAGCTATACCAACATGGTATGCTAATTTACATACTTTCATTCAAATTATACCAACATTCCATTGTATCTGTGACTGGTTACACAATCAGTCATACTTCACCGGATATGAACATTAATGTTTATATAATTTACCTAATTTCTATAGCCTTCAAAATTATGCATGGGGGCTATATGTATTATTCTGCAGTAGATCGCGGAATATAGTCATCCCAGCAGGGTAGGAGTTAGCGTGCATCTGACTAGGCTGCACCTTGCATGGTTAATGATCCTCTCCCCCACCTACCCCACTTGCCCTCTCACCGATGTGAATAACTTACAGGGTTATCTTACTTGCCTCTGCTGCGCTGTTAGGAGAAATAACCAGAGCGGGGCATAACATCCTCACGGCTTAGCGCCGGTACCAATTACTTACTAGTATTAATTAACAGACTGCAGCTTTCTTCTGTAGTGCCACAGTCGTTACGTATACAACACTGTCCTTTGTAACTCTGCGTCAGTGATGGGGGAGGGTCCGCCCCCCGCTACGGCTGTGTGTTGGGCGGCCCTAGATGTAGGGCAGAGGGCCAGAAGGCTCACAGAACAGCGGTCGCCTGCTGAAGCGCCCGGTCACCGACGGCGGGCTAATAGTGCCCCGCTCCCCATGTGCACGGGCCCAAGGCATAAGCCTCCTACAGGTATATATGTTCATTAGGTGGGCCGCAATGCGCTGGCTATAATTCAGACCACAGTCGCATTTTTCTTTTTGGTTATTATATCATCTGTTCCGCCATACAAGTCCCCGCACCTGATTGGATCGTTTTAAGACGTTTTTTTAATTTTTGGATCGGTTTTGGATCGCTAGATTATAAAGCCAATATGCGACACCTTATAAAGCTGGTAAATATCGTGCTATGTAACCCGGTTTTAATCTGGCGAGTTACACAGATCGTGTTATTTTAATTCACACTAGCTGCCTGAATCCATTTCAGCTCTGATAGATCAATCTATCGCCTGCGTCATGAAATTTCGGGCACATACAAATTCTGTTGAATTTGAGGCAGAGCTTGACGATTTTGCGCATTTAAAGAGACAATGAATATATACATGGCTGTTACAGCAGCCATTACAAGTTTCATTTGTAATTAAATGTTTAAATTATGATACCAAGTATTGCCAAGTGTGTGATTAGGTTAGTAGATGCTCTGGAGAGACGGCTACCTGTTATTCTTTTGTCTGTATGCGTGTGTGTACGTGTGTGCGTGTGAGTGGTCGGATATATTCGAGGGCGAATTAACGTTCGTGTGCGTCCGTACATTCGAGAGTTTGCGTGGTTTTGTCGGACTCACATTGACGTATTTGCCTTCCTCCTGCGCATACAGCCGAAATACGAGCATGCAGATATAATTATTAGATGCATTATATCTTACTCCTGATTATATCACGACCTGCATTCCTGCACGCATGTATATGCTGTAAGAAACGCCATGTAGACTATCATGTACTCCTGATCTAATCACTCACTACATCACCTCAGCCTTGTCTTATGTCGAGCCTTTGCTACATACGACTCCGTTATTTATTCTACTACTACTGCTACCAGGAGTCTAACAATATAGATAGACTCCTGCTACTACTACATTAGCGCTGTTGGAACATTCCTGCATGCTTGCCCGTCTGGTCGTTAGGCGCATAACAGTGCTGTGAAGTCATCACCGCCACACGTCGCATATTTACATACCCGGGATACCCCCAGTGATGATGCGTGCGGGAGAGACCCCCTCCCCACAAACACGCACTCTAAGCAATTCCAGCCACACGTACGTATATAATTCCCTGACGCATTTCCGAGAGATGTTGTGTTCCGCTAAACAATTCCAGTCACACTGGTGTTCAGAGATTCCGTGGTGTGAGGAGGGTATAGTTGATCTCCATCTCTACCTGCTGCAATTACGTATAGTGTCGTCTGTGTGTCTGATGGTGTTTGAGAGGCGGAGCAGTGTTTGTGACAATGTGGACGCAGGTTCGATGGACGCGCGCGTTTGATTGGAGCTATGTGCGTGCCAGCATTGCCGGTAAGGATAAGTTAGGGGTAGTCCGAGTTTCCTCTGACCAATGCCCACACCGACAATTTTGGTGGATTTGGTGTGGGTTAGACTAAATCAATTTAATCTAATCTGGGTTAGACTAACCCACACCAAATCCACCAAAATCGTCGGTGTGGGCATTGGTCAGAGGAAACTCGGACTAAGTGAGGGGGTAGAGTGGGGAAGAGGCGAGATAAGACAGGATAAGGGCGATAAGAAATAAGATAAAACAATATGGAGCAGGATAAAGGGTTCAACGATATAAGAGCTGTCCCAAATTCATTTTCGCAAATGTGCGACATGTGCAAATATGCAAATGTGGACAGCTCTTATTTCCTTGGGCCGAATAAAGTAGGATGAGGTGGGATGGCGAAAGGAAAATGCGAGAAGAAATTGTATGATGACCGAGCTGTAACATGTGGGATATGATGTGAGACTGAGCAGAATAAAGTGGGATCGAGTTGATATGATAACATAGGACGGAGGAGAATGCGGCGGGAAGAGGTGGGAACAAGAAGAGGTGGTATGAACATGGAAAATGCATGGGAAAAAGAGCTAGGCGGAAGCGATGATATATATTGTAGACACGTGATTCGCGCTACCTTGTTTAAGAGGTTCTGTAATGAACTAGAGACAAGTAAAGACAAGACAAGACGAGCAGAAGTAGCGTTCCAGTAGTCGTTTTACTGTACAGTAGTACAACATAGAAATCAATGTACTACAGGACTAGCAAGACCGTCTTTACCATAGCCAACCGATATCACGCATTAACTGTCAATCCGATCGAGGCTCGTCTTCTAACAAAGAGGCCCCGTGAGACAGCAATGGCTTCACGACTTATATCACGCCGCGCCCTTTTCCTACGTCACCTCTCGTTATGTCCCTTCTCCGCTTCCTCGGCGAACTGGAGCATACCAAATACGGGAATGCAGTCCTACATACGTATCAGTCCAATTACCCGGACCGAATGCCTACGATATAAGCTGTGTCTGTCGCCCTCGCTTAGCGTATTGAGCCGAATTCCTATGATTCCATTCTGCCCGAAGCGTGCGTAGCTTCATCTGGTCAGATGTCTACGTTGTCACATGCGACACATGCCAGGCGAACCGCTTGGCTTCGCGCTCGACCATTGCATTACTATCGTACGTGCTCGACTGGCTCGCGTCAGCGTCCATATTCAGGCATGTCCTGGTGACAAACCCTTCTCGACACTCGTTGGCGCCAGATTGCATTTCCCCGCATTCGCCCTATCGCTCTCTCGGTGGCACATCGTAATCTGCCGCTTACATTCCTCCCTCCCTCAGATCGACTGCCAAACCATCCGTCACAATCGCCAGACCTCCTAGGCTGTCATCGATGCGCGCGCACCGACAAATTTCGCCCGCTCGCGAGACAATCGATTGGTGACGTAGCAAAGACGCCGCCAGCTGCGCACTCATACGAACCGCAAGAACTCCGATCTGGCCGTCTCGACAGAATGCCTGTTGCTTACCTTCCCCATCTAACATTGCCCGCTAAGACGATATAATTAAAAACAAATGCGCGCTACTTGCCAATACATTATACGCGGTGCAAGTCAGAAATTCATGTCACCCCCCACTATGCGCAATATGCTAGCAGCACAACAGAACCCAACCCGCTTACGAAAACCCGCGTGTAAGCGCGCCAGGTAATGCTCTACGCACACACTTAATCAACCCGCATTCGCAAAACCCCAGCGCAGCCTTGACGGTCGGTGATCGTAACGGTCAGCGATCGTTATCGAAAAACATCCCATTTCATCTATTTAGCATTGCTACTTTTATTATTGCTTTTCTATTTATGTATAATTTGATTTGCTTTTCGCAGGCTCTTTCTACATTACAACACTACACATGCACATATTTACATTCCTAGCGCGGCGAATCACATATAAAGCTGCTCAAATTGGGCTGGCAGCGCCCTGGTCGGTCTGCGTCGGTGTCGCTGTCAGTACGTCATCGTCCTTCCTGTGCGGATGCCGGTACAGCGGCCGACGAGGGGCGGGTGGGCGGTACTGCATTACTCGCCATCCTGTGCCGTATTGCGTCAGGTGGTGGCGAGTGGGTGCGTGTACCCGCCACGATTGGTGGTGCCGGCGAGGCGGGTGCGCGCCCCCGAGCATAATATAATAATTAATATAATAGTATAATTAGCTCTTGATCATTCAGTTGTGAAGCGTTGCAAGCAGTCGCGCGCGCCAAAGCAAATAGCGCGGCACAGCTGATGGTTGGACGTAGATTAGATGGCAATGGATTTACAGTCGAAAACTGTCGGCAAAATAGGATGAAAGGAGAGTATAGAACACAATTAGGAATTTCGGTCAGTAAATAGATTTCGTATATTAGTTAGCATTATATTTCTATTGAAACGCTTCAAGTGCCTGTGCGGTAGCACGCGCAACAGCGATGCTGTGAAATACATGATACCATCAGGCAGTAGCATATACGGGATATTTCCATATTAATCTACTCCTGTACAGATGTAATACGTATGCTTACCACAGAGATCCCACTCTAACTCTACCACCCGCCTCCGCCCTCCACTTCTATGGCCTATACTAACACAGGCACATCTATGTACAGGCCACAGAGCACTCATGGACGTCTCAATGAAAAAAAACGATAATTAAACAGCGGAAATTGTAACTTTACTAACCACAAGGTCTAATGTTCTCTACTCTATTTCGCATTTATTGCCGATAATTACTAGTAAATGCCGGTCAAATGCCTCGATCTCACACACAAGTACACCGCCGCACGCGCCTGATGCACACAACAACATGAATAAGAGAGCGTGCACGGGTTATCAATACGGGTGTTCTCTATCATGTGCCTGTGCCGCTGCTCGCAACATTCTGTTCACGCGGTGCTTGATACGCTACAAGCAAACAAAAATATAAAGAGTTAGTAAGTAAGAAGCGTTACACACACGTTAAAAG
>NW_014578033.1:72566-81715 GCF_000485595.1 Priapulus caudatus | reverse complement strand
CATCACACACGCAGTTATTAGTATTAATATATATATACTATATATATATATATATATATATATACATATATATCTAATTATATTTAATGTAGTAAAATTTCGCCATTGCTGTAATTACGCTAGTATAACTAATTACACATGTTAGTATAATAATATGTATATATGTAAGTATATATCATACTATATATATAATATATTATTATACTAGTATAGTATATACGTATCTAGTGGCTGGTATCTGTACTTTACTTATTAAGTTGACAGATCTGTGCGCTTGGAGTTAGTAGTTGGAACAATGTCTGTGAGTCCGCCTCAGGCCTCTGTACAAACAACGGTTAGTAACCTGCTGGCTGTTTACAGGGAGGTGTGTACAGACGACGGTATCAGTTAGGCGCTACGTACATCTGCGAGTCTTCCGTGAACTTTTGACATACTTTTACTTGTTTTTCTTTGTCTTTTCTTATCCGAAAGATCGTTGTAGCGATTGACATAATCACATAGAGTGCATGCAGCACCAAAGCTATTTCTGCCCGCCTACAACACTCGTATCAATGAGACCTGTCAGATTCCTCCTTGCTCTATGGCGCGTATTTAGTCGGGCGTTCTATAAGTAAGTGAAATGCACGAGAATCGGCTACATTCATTCATTTGCTTGCAGCCGCCACCACAGTATTGACCTTACTATACGGCGATAAAACAAACGCGAGGAGGGAGTAAAAGCGGAGACATGTTAGGCTGCGTTAGGCAAGTGTCACTATGATATCAAGCATCGTCATCGCATTTTACTGGAAGTGTAATCGTTAGGCTTGTGGTTGTGATCTACGTAAAAGGATGGCGTTGCTCGTCAGCTGTCTAACCTCACACCTCATTAGAGATTATGTTTACGTGTCAAGGTTCGTGACTTATCAATCACTATGCAGTGAGAAAGTTCACATCGTTTTTTTTTGTACTTTAACCAGAAGATGGATAATAGAAAAAAAACTATACTGAATTGTATAAAAACGAGACATGCGAAGGCAGAGTTCTGGCATTTAAACGCGAACATGTGAGTTTCAAACAAATGGGTAGGGATAACAATAGTTATAATTACGTGATACAGAATGCGATGACCACTTTTTCGCGAATGTTAAATCTGTTAAGCTGTTAAGCCGTACCATAACAACCGGAGAACGTCTGAGTATGTGGGTGTACAACGTCGACGAATAACCTTGTCTCTCTCTTTATTCCATCGTGCTCTTTACTTATTGTCTCAATATCTGTGTCAATTTACCACGCTCTTCGCAGCGGTCTGCTGTCACCTTGTAGTTAACAAGCGCCAGAAAGTTACTTTGCGTGAGGCGACGCGATTTGATAGGATACATAAGCTGTCATAAGCTGGAGTACTGCTCAGAACAGAGGCAGAACTGAGATACATGGCGGCCTCTATCTTTTGACCTCGTACGCGTCGTATTTAGGATTTCACTTCTTCATTTTTTTCCTACAGCATCTATTGCATACATGAGTGAGATGTTACAGAATCTTGTTGCAGGCAAATTTTTATTGTCTTGTACTAATAATCCATGCAATCACGCGAATGTATGTTGTATTCGGGCGTTTTTGATATATACGTATTAATGTACCTGCCGTCCACCCCTCGCGGTTCATATTTCCGCTCGTTTGTTAGTTTCCTCGGAGCGGAGCGTGCGTTTCATGTGCACATAGCACTCTTATCAGGTCAAAAACGGCGTGGGGCGGTCCGTTGTATATAGTAACAGCATTGTGCCTGCAGGATTAACTTTTCTGCTTCGTTTTGTGGCGCTTCATGCGTTTATCCTATTGTCGGCGATACGCCGGCAGATGGCGCTAGCTCGGGCTGTGCATGCCAGCCCTAACTGCAGTCCTAACTAGCACCTAGGGAAAAAAAATTCACGCACCCGGACTGCTGCAGAAGCGTGAGTTTTGGCAATACTGTCCCTCAGTCTTTATCCCGTGTAGAAAAGCAAGAAACGCGCCTAACCAGCATGTAGCGCGCGTTGGTCGTATCGAACTGCAAACAAGAACATCCTCCTCTTTATTGATTAATACCGTAATTAAGCGTCTTGCTAGCGCTTTATCATTTAGTCACATAATAGGTTTATTTATTAATTATTAATTATTATTTATGTAATCATATCACAAAATTTCCTTACACGGATACGTAGAATGTGTGTTCTTCCATTTATGTTGTAATGGTCGTAGATTTATCTACATGTGATGAACCACTACTGAAATTTTTAGCGTTTTCCGTAGAACTACCTATATATATATTTGTGTGTTAAAACGCGTGGCGCGTGACGTCACTAACGTGACTAACTACGACGTCATTATGTAGCAGCTGCGATCGCCTGAACAAAACGTCTGTTTATCAATCACTGTGTGTTTGTCGAGAGTTTGCCTCGCTTGCCACGCGGTGGGCGGGAATATTCACATTCATTCGCCTTTTATTGTTAACAGCCGAGGTCGGCGTTTTACGAGGTTTGTCGGCGTTCAGCTTAAAATCACAACAGGTTGGCATCAATAGCACCAGCCTGGTTATTTCTCAAAACATGCTCATGTTCTGCCATGCCACATCACTATACCAAAGGCCCAGGTCATCCCCCAGCTTACCAACATGCCATGCCATCCCCAGCTTATATTAAACCATGCATATGCCATCCCCCAGCTATTTCACATGCCATTGCTCCCCTACCTATACCAACATGCCATATGCATCCCAGCCTATACCACATGTCATGGCTGCCATGCCAGTCCCAACTATACCAACAGTCATGGCAGGCCTGTTTCTCCACCAGCCCTATACTAAATGCCATGTCTTCCCACCTATACCAACATGCCATGCCCATCCCCCAGCGTATACAAACATGCCATGCCATCCCCCGCTATACAACATGCATGCCTGCTCCCAGCTAACAACATGGCTATGTTCATCCCCCGCAATACCAGCATGGCATGTCATCCACCAGCTATTCCAACATTGCCATGTGCTTGCAGTGCATCCCCCGAAATTACCAACTTGGCATGCCATGGCTCAGCGTGATACAACATTGCCATTGCATGCCCCAGCTAATACCAAGATGCCATGCATCCCCCGGCTATTACCAAACTTCCATGCCATCCCCAAAGCGCTATACCACATGCATGCCATCCCCAAGCGATACCACATGGCGATGTCAATCCCCCAGCCTATACCAAACATGCCATGCCACCCCAGCTATATAACATTGGCATGTTCATGCCCCAGCGTATACCAACAGTTTGGCATGTCTCTCCTCAGCTATACCAACATGCCATGCCAACCCAGCTATTACCCACATGCCATTGCCATCCCGGCCTACCCAAATGCAATGCCATCCCCAGCTATACCAACATGCATGGGCCATCCCCAGCTATACCAAACATGGCATGTCATCCCCAGCTATATCAAACATGCCATGCCACCCCAAGCTATACCAACATGGCCATTGTAATCCCCCAAGTATACCAAACATGGCATTTCATCCTCCAGCTAGCCAACATGCCATGCAACCCGCTATAGCCCACATGCCATGCATCCCCCGGCGTATACCAACATGCCATGCATCCCCCAGCTATACTAACATGCCATGCCACTCCCCAGCTGGACAACCATATGGCATGTGCCGACATATCTTCCCCCAGCTATACCAACATGTATGCTTAATTTAATACTTTCATTCAAATGTATTACCAAAATTCCATTGTATCTGTGACTGGTACACAATCAGTTTATATTTCACGGATATGAACATTAATGTTTATATAATTACCTATTTCTATAGCCTTTCAAAATTATTGCATGGCGCTATATGGTATTATTCGCATGTAGATCGCGGAAATATAGTCATCCCGCAGGGTAGGGAGTTAGCGTTGCATCTGAAGCTGAGGACTGCACCTTGGCATGGTTAATGATTCCTCTGCCCCACGCTACCCCACTTGCCTTCTCACCGATGTGAAATAACTTCAGGGTTATCTTATTGCCTGTCTGCTGCCGACTGTTAGCGAGAAATAACCAGAGGGGGCATAACATCCTCACGGCCTTAGCGCCGCGTACCATTACTTTACTAGTATTAGTTAACAGACTGCATCGCTTTCTTCTGTAGTGCCACAGTCGTTACGTATACAAACAACTGTCCTTTGTAACTCTGCGTCAGTGATGCGGAGGTCCGCCGCCCGCTCGGCATGTGTGTTGGGGGCCCCTAGAGGTAGGGCAGAGGGCCCACGAAGCGCTCAACAGAACAGCGGTCGCCTGGCTGAGCGGCCCGCGTCCCGACGGCGCTAATAGGTGCCCGCTCCCATGTGCCGGCCCAAGGGCATAAGCCTCCTACAGGTATATATGTTCAGTTAGGTGGGACCGCAATGCGCTGGCTATAATTTCGCCACAGTCGGCCATTTTCTTTTTGGTTAGTTAATCATCTGTTTCCCCATTTACAAGTCCCCGCACCGTGATTGGATCGTTTTAAGACGTTTTTTTAAAATTTTTGGACTCGGTTTTGGATCGGCTAGATTATAAAGCAATTATGCGACACCTTATAAGCTGGTAAAATATCGCTGGCTAGTAACCCCCCCCCCCCCCCCCCCCCCCCCCCGTTTTAATCTGCGCGAGTTACACAGATCGTGTTATTTTAATTACACACTAGTGCCTGAATCCATTTCAGCTCTGATAGATCAAATCTATCGCCTGCGTCATGAAATTTCGGAGCACCATTACCACAATTCTGTGAATTTGAGCAGAGCTGACGATTTTTTGCGCATTTTAAAGAGACAATGAATATATACCATGGCTGCTTTACAGCAGCATTAGCAATTTCATTGTAATTAAATGTTTTAATTATTGGATACCACAGTATTGCAAGTGTGTGATTAGGTTAGTAGATGCTCTGGAGAGGACGGTACCTGTTTCTTTTGTCTGTATGCGTGTGTGTACGTTTGTGTGCAGTGTGAGTGGTCGGATATATTCGAGGGCCGAATTAACGTTCGTGTGCGTCCGTACATTCGAGAGTTGCGTGGTTTTGTACGGAATCACATTGACGTTTTGCCTTCCTTCCTGCGCATACAGACCGAAATTACGAGCATGCCCAGTTAATGATTGATGGCTTATATCTTACTCCTGCATTATATCACGACCTGCATGTCCTGCACGGCATGTATATGCTGTAAGAAAACGCCATGTAGACTATCATGTACTCCTGAATCTAATCACTCACTAATGCACCCTCAGCCTGTCTTATGTCGAGGCCTTTGCTACATTACGACTCCGTTATTGTATTCTATACTCTGATTACCAGAGTCTACAATATAGATAGACTCCTGTACTACTACATTAGCGCGTGTTGCGAACATCCTGCATGCTTGCCGTCTGGTCGTTAGGCGCATAACAGTGCTGTGAAGTCATCACGGCCACAAGGTCGCCATATTAAATACCCGCGATACCCCGTGATGATTGCGTGCGGCAGGACCCCCTCCCCACAAACACGCACCTAAGCATTTCCAGCCACACGTAGTATATACATTCCCCTGGACGCATTTTCCGAGAGATGTTGTGGCTTCGCCTAACAATCCAGTCACACGTGTTGGTGGTTCAGAGTTTCCGTGGTTGTGGGAGGAGTATAGGTTGATCTCATCTCTACCTGCTGCAATTACGTTAGATGTCGTCTGTGTGTCTGATTGGTGTTGGAGAGGCGCGAGCGTGTTTCTGGCACAAGTGTGGGAGCAGCGTTCGATGGACGCGCGCGTTTGATTTGGAGCTATGTGACGTGCCAGATTGCCGGTAAGGATAAGTTTAGCGGTAGTCCGATTTCCTCTGACCAATGGCCCACACCGACAATTTTTTGTGGTTTGCGTGTGGCCTAGCTAAATCAATTTAATCTAATACTGGGTTAGGACTAACCCATCACCAACATCACAAAATTTTCATTCCTCCGGGGGCTGTCGGTGTGGGCATTGGTCAGAGGAAAACTGGACTAAGTGAGGGGGTAGAGTGGGGAGAGGCGAGCATAAGACAGGCATAAGGGCGATAAGCAATAAATAACACAATATGGAGCAGGATAAAGGGTTCAACTCGATATAAAGCTGTCAATTTAGTAAGAGTGTGCAAATATGCAAATGTGGACAGCTCTTATTTCGCTTGGCGGTAAGTAGGATGAAGGTGGGATGGGCTAAGGAAATGCGATATACTATGTATATTAGATAGTATAGATAAAATAGGATGGATAGATAGATTAGATAGATAGTAGATAGATAGATAGATAGATAGATTAGATAGATAGATAGATAGATAGAGTAGATAGATAGATAGTAGATAGATATATACATACAGTGAGATACATAGATAGATAGATAGATAGATAGATAGATTAGATAGATAGATAGATAGATAGATAGATAGTAGATAGATGAAGATAGATAGATCAGAATGCATAGATAGATAGATAGATAGATAGATAGATAGATAGCATAGGTAGATAGATAGATAGCATAGGAGTAGATAGATAGATAGATTAGATAGATAGATCGATAGGCATAGATAGATAGATAGATAGATAGATAGATAGATATAGATAGATAGACTAGATAGATTAATAGATAGATAGATTGAGATAGATAGATAGATACATGATAAATAGATAGATAGATAGATAGATAGATAGATAGATAGATAGATAGATAGAATAGATAGATAGATAGATAGATAGATAGAATATAATAGATAGGATAGATAGATAGATGAGTAGATAGTAGATAGATGATAGATAGATAGACAGACAGCAGCAGACAGCACGACACGACAGACAGCAGACAGACAAGACAGACAAGCAGACAGACAGACAGGACAGAAGACAGACAGACAGACGACAGGACAGATATGGATGGCATGGAAATGGATGGCATGGAGTTTGATGGATGGATGGACGCGGACGACGGACGGACGACGGACGGCACGGACGACGAGACAGGACGGGAGGGACGGACGGACGGACAGGACGGAGGACAGGACAGACAGATAATGGATGGATGGATGGATGGATGAGATGAATGGATGGATGGAGGGGCACGGACGGCGACGGACGGACGGACGGACGGACGGACGGACGGACGGACGGACGGACGGACGGACAGACAGATAGACAGATTAGATCACTTATTAGATGGAAAATGTGATATTGGTAGAATCCTAAAAGAAAATAGAGGCATACGACGTATTAGGGGAAAAATTGGAATATCGGGAAGCGTTAGAAAGTTGACGGAAGGTGCAGCCTAGAAGTACGACAGCCCCACCCTAGCTCTAGTACTATAGCCCGCGTACAGTTGCCGCAAGCTACCCCCACCCCACCTCGTCAATTATTTGCGCAAATAAATTTCCATTCGGCTAGTTATGAGCTGGTCGTGTACGTAGCGCTATAACTGCGAGGGTACACGCGCACAGCGATGCGTGAATACCATGATACCATCAGGAGTAGATAATAGGGAATTCCCTATTATCTACTCCTGATACCATGTATACGTACGTACACAACAAGCAGCTTTTTGCTGCTGCTTGCTCTGCTCAACGATCAAACAGCCTTCTATGCCTACCACAGAGATCTCTGTACTATATGGCCTATACTAACACATAGCATCTCTGTACAGGCCACAGGAACTTGGAACGTCTCGATAAAAAAAAGGTAAATAAACACGAAATGTATTTACTACCAAAGTCTTAATGTTTCTCTACTCTATTTCGCATATTATTGCCGATAATTACCTGTAAATGCCGGTCAAATGCTCGTCTGCAACACACAAGTACACCGCACGCACGCCGTGTGCACAAACAGCATGAATAAGAGAGGCGTGCGTGTTTATACATACGGGTTTCTCTATTCATGTGCCTGTCCGTGCTCGCACTTCTGTTCACGCGTGCTTGTACGTACAAGCAAACAAAAATAATAAAGAGTTATAAGTAAAAGCGTTACACAGTTAAAGTAAAAGTTAAAGGCGTAGTACAGTAAATCGTTAACAAGAATTAAAGTGATTACGTCACCGTAAATAGTTAAAGTAAAATAATTATGTCCACTTTTATTATGTCAACAATAATAGGCGAAAGAGAGTAGAAAAACATTTTGGTAGTTAATACATTAATTCGTGTTTATTTACCATAGTTTCTTTTCTATTGGGACATTCCAAGCACCTGTGCTGTACATGTTTCTCTATACACGTGTATGCGAGTACGCGCATCTTTATAAACGCGTGCGTGTATGCACACGCATATCTCTGTACACGCATGCGTGTATATACACGTTTACACACTTCCCTCTGTACGTTTCTTTTATGGGTGCACGTGTACACGCACGCGTGTACAGGTAAACATGTAGTGACGCTACACACGGGTTCCGCTGGTAACAAACAATAAGGTACACCTAAGATGTATTATTATTATTATTATTATTATTACATAACTCGACCTAAGCAAGCCGCTCTGATTCCAAGTTGAAAAGCGGCGACAGATGCGAAATATTTTGTTCCACAGCGTTACAATGGCGAAATAATGAGTAAATAAATATTATATACCTACGGTAACATAATTATTATCAGAAGTAGATAATCGGGAGTTTATTACTATTACTATATCTATTACTATTACTATTACTTATTACTATTATCTACTTCTGATATTATCAAGAGTCCATAATAGAAATAATAGTCCATAATAGTCTTTTATTATTAACATAAAAACAAATATCTATTCATTAGCCATTTGTCAATTTTCCACTACCATCCTTTTTTCTAATTTCCTTCTCCTGCACAACATCCTTTTTCGAAGCGTCGCAGTCGGTTTCACTCCACCAGGTGTCGATATGGTCGTACCACTTCACAGGTTCATTCGCGTCGTGCAATGCTTCGCACAACCTGCATACCTCTGAATGTTTTGGCTTAAAGAACACTTCACCCAGTTGCTTCCACCTGAAGTATCTACTGTATGCCACATCGTCGGCGTCCAGTTCCTGTAGGTAGTTTGCCAGCTGTTCAACTGTTTCGAAGTCGTCGACATGTATGTATAGTGCAGTGACCGAGACCCAAAAAATCAAGTGCACCCCAACCGGAGGTATAACAAGCTGGAACTAGTCTCATTTTAACCG
>NW_014578033.1:66360-72183 GCF_000485595.1 Priapulus caudatus | reverse complement strand
AGCGAGCGCTGCAAATTGCCTGCGTGGCGCACCCCCATCCACTATGGCAAACGGAATGGTCTGCAGGGCGTTCCTCCAGAACTTCTCGTTATGTATTCCCTGCAGTTGCCACACATGTTCTCGAGGCAAGTAGAACTATGTAGTGGCTTATCACGTCGAGTCATTGCAGTCCAGCGCGCAGGCTGCGATACAGACGTGCGCTGGCGATATTGTTGCAGTGTTCTTGTGTGAGGACTGCCACCAAAACGTCGAGAAAACGCGATTAAATGAGATTTATGGGTGGTCCAAGGGGTTAGGACGGATAAGGACTAAGGCGAGGGCAAACAGAAACCGCAGAGATAATGTGGCAGGGGAGAGGATAGCAGAAGGATAGTGAGAAGATTAGAGAGAGCAGAGAGAGAGGGAGAGGCGAGAGAGAGAGAGAGCTGAGCGAGCGAGAAGAGAGAGAGAGAGGGGAGAGAGGAGAGAGAGAGAAAGAGAGAGAAAGAGAAAGAGAGATGCGAATGTAGTTAGAGAGAGTGAGAGAACGAGAATCCTGGAGTTGATAGGAAAAGAAGTTGACAGAACGATAGCGACAGAAAGAGAGACAGAGCAGACAATAGAGAGAGCGAGAGAGAGAGAGAAAGAAAACGCGAAAGAGAGAGAAATTAAAAGAGGACTAAGACAGAAGCGAGAATGAAGCAGTCGAAAAGGGCCAGAGAGAGACGAGAGAGAGAGAGAGATGAGAGGACGAGGAGGAGAGAAGAGAGAGAAAGAAATAAAGAAAGAGGCGCGGGAGATGCGCCGCGCACATCTTAGCGCCGAGAGATCGGTGAGAGAGACACTTGCACGCGCGCGCACACGCACACGCACAGATATCTCAAGAGCATGAGAATTGCTTACATGGGATAAACAAGAGCATAAGATAGCATGCGTAAAATAACAAGAAAATAAGATAAGATGGATATGCGAAATGTAGGTACGGAGCAAGACAGACTGAGAGAGAGAGAGAGAGAGAGAGAGAGAGAGAAGGAGAAAGAGAGAGTGAGAGAGAGACTCTGGAGTAGCCAAGTATAGATTATACTATGCATCACAAGCACCGTATGCCGCGTCCCTTAGCCGAATAGGATTCCCCTTTTTCAATTTTTAATGTCCGTTCAATTATGTGTGCGTTTAACGCTTATTATCATTATTAACATAACGGTATCAACTTGATTACGCACACAAACGCACCCGCCTTAAACATGTACCCAGAATACACCAACCTGCATCGTCCATAAATGTCCACAGAGATAAATTGTTGCAACTTGCCAACATACTGCTCTCGCTTGTTGTTCGTAACACAGTTGCTCACAAACCAGCTAACCAGACCCGTCTTTCCTGCTGCGTAATTCTTGTCTGCAAAATTCAAATGTATACCAGTACTAGAAAATTCGATCATATCGAAAACTGAGCGCATGCTATTTCTGATTTGTACCGAGCGGACAAAAAGGCGAACGCCTATTTAGTTAAAGAGACGGACGGGTGATGCTTCGATTTATTGTACCGACACGAGACGCCACCTACACGATGCATCGCCACTTCGCTAGTAGATACTAAAACCTTTTTCGAATGAAGGTTTACGGGCGTCAACGCCCTTCCCTGCCCAGCCTACGCTCTGATGCGAGTTAGACCAACTGAAACAATCACAGCGTCGAACAATTTCGGAAACGTGAGAAAAGAACATTAGACAAGTAAAGACATTGTAAGGCAAATATATCACCAAAGTGTCGTGACTTGTTATTTTTAGTCTACGATCACATATATATATACAGGCCCGTAGCCAGCTTTATATAGGGGGGGGGTTCGTTTTTAAGTGTCGGCAATATCGCTCGGGCGCGAAGCGAGCGACCGAACGAGGGAGCATAGCGACCGAGCGGGGGGAAGGTGTGGGCACGAAGTAGATTTTGCAATTATTACACTAAAATGGAGCGATCTGGTGCATACCTGAGGTGAAATTCTTGCAAAGGGCGTGAAAGGAGGACTGGATTATCCAATACCTAATTACCCATATTATCTTCCAACTGATTTCACCACAGCATGAGAAGTGGTATACCAACCAAATTTTTTAATTTTTTTAATTTTTTGCTCGGGGGCGGGCTCGGGGGGGTCGTGCGAACCCCCCGAACCCTCCCTGGATACAGGCCTGTATATATATATATCAGAAGTAGATAATAGGGATTCTAGGATACTATAGATAATATGATTCCCTATTATCTACTTCTGATATATATATATATATATATATAAGTGGTAACAACCAATAACGCTGCACTAGAAACACGAAGCAGCAATTTCAGTGAAATGCTTCAATTTTCTTTTTTGGTAAAAAAAACGCAAGTACACCAATTCCCGTGTGAAATACCGTCAGCACACATTACTATAACGTCTTACGACGTACTAGTATAGCACATCCTACGTGAGGGTTGTCGCTCTTGGTACTTAATATCTGGCACGTTGCGTCACCTACTAATCAGAAGGGTTACTTGACAATCATTTTAACAACCTCGAATTTTCTGACCTCACATACAGCGTCTAACACTGGAGCACTTTCCAGCAGTAGATGGGGAGAGGAGGTGGT
The DNA here is from genome assembly GCF_000485595.1 of Priapulus caudatus. NCBI lineage: Eukaryota > Metazoa > Priapulida > Priapulimorpha > Priapulimorphida > Priapulidae > Priapulus > Priapulus caudatus. Next base: position 69,584 of record NW_014578033.1, on the reverse strand, counting down.
AGAGGGTAGAGGTAGGGGTAGAGGAGGGTAGAGAGGGTAGAGGAGGGGTAGAGGAGGGTAGAGAGGGGTAGAGGACGGGGTAGAGGAGAGGGATAGAGGACGGGGTACATGCCCAACAGTGCCGCATGCTGTGATATTGGCCCGACGGTCGGGCGAATAAGAAACCGTTTTCTATAGACCCGACGGTCGGGCAAATAAACCAAGGCTAGCTATTCGCCCGGCAACGAATATTTTTTTCGTACGCGTAAGAGCCAGTGATCTCTATAATATCAGGAGTAAGATAATATATATTATGATATCTATCTTACTCCTGATAATATTATATTATAAAGATCAGTAATAAGAGTAAATACATGCGCGTGGAGTCATATACATAGCACATTCAAAATCCTCACATACAATATGTCGTAATAGCGTAGCGTGTACAGCGCAAGAATCAAGTAAAAGGTCGGTGAATCGAATCCCATCTGTTTTCTAATTATTTTCCTGTTTTCTGTATTTTTCTATTTTTATCTGTTTAACATTTTCTTCCAATTAACGCAAATACTTATATGATTTATTTACAACATTTTAATAACAACAATTAATTTTTACAACGATTAAAAATTATATTTTTTATATATTTTTTAAATAAGGATTGTGTTAGAATTAGGGTTAACCGTTAGGGTTAGGGTTAGGATTAGGGTCCACGCGCATGTATTTGCTCTTACGCGTACGAAAAAAATATGTGCCGCCCGGCAGCTTCTATTTTGCAACAACTGCAGCAATAATTGCAATTATGGTAATATTATATGATATATTAATGAGTAAAATATGTTTTTTTATGGAAAATACATCAGAAAACTTATACTTATCTAGCTATTAGGGTTAGGGCACTTTTTAAGGTTTTTGCATCATTCTTTAATATATCGTAAAATATATGTTAAAATTAGAAGTGCCTAGTAAACATATCCTACCACCCCTTTCAGCCGGCTGCGTTTTCTTTAGTCAAAGCAAATCGAAGCAGCCAATCAGAAGACGCTAAATCCTTCTGTTTGGAGAAAAAAAAATTGCGGTCGTGCGAATAGCCAGAATTCCCTATTGGCCCGACGGTCGGGCGAATAGCCTCGGCCTTTATTTAATGCCATATTACCTGGATGTACGTTGTCTAATGTAGCCGGCCGCGTGATGTTCTTGTACGGCACGAAAATACCGTATGGACTGGCGATATCCGAGTCGCTACGATATGTCATTGTCCAGTTAAAGATGCCATTGTAATCCGAGAGATTTCTGTAAGTGTATATAGGGTTCTCTCGCAAGTTGAACACCCATCGCTGGTGGGGTGGATGGTAGTCCGGAATGGGAAGCGGCATCTTCGTAGGTCCTTCCCGTATATGAAATAAGACGGCGTCTGCTCTGCGTCGCAGCCACTTGTTCGCGAAATGCTCGTATCCGAAAACGTAGCAGCTTGAATACCGGCAGCCACGAAAAGCGGCAGTACCATTTGCGATGTACCAGCTACGGCCGAACCACTTCGTTCCGAATGCGATGATTTTATAGTTTGCTGGCACCTGGCTGGCCAGCGCGGGCTCGTCATCGGTAGCTGGTAGCTGGTCGGCCGTCAACAGCCTGTCATCGCGAATGGGTAACACCTCTCGTTGTTGTTGTTGTTGTTGTTGTTGTTGTTGTTGTTGTTGCTGCTGTTGTTGTTGTTCCTGCTGCTGTCGTTGCTGTTTTTGCTGCTGCTGCTGCGGTTGTTGCTGTTGTTGCTGCTGTTGTTGTTGTTGTTGCTGCTGCTGCTGCGTGCTGGTATCAATTGTCACTGGCATGCTATGCTGACGATAGTAAAATAAAATGAATATGACGCATGAGACGAAGAAGGCGAGGACGTATACCTTTCTCAGTTCCTGTGGCGCCATCGCATGAAGACTGCCAATCTATCCCTGCTAACTTCTGCTATACGGTTTCCTTCTAGACATCCGCAAAACGTAGCTAATTCCTACATCCTCGTGTAGCGCTTCTGCGCTCGAGCTCATTACTTATAGGCACGTTGCCGAGTGAGTGGGGCGGCGACAGCTGGTAGCGGTGCCACAGGTATCACAGGTGTCGAATGACTGACTGACAGGTGTGGTAGAATGGTCACTTAGAGAGCGGAGAGCGGTGTACGTGACACGGGGCATCATAAACTGCGCGGGCCCTCGCAGGAAGAAGTCGGCAGAACGGGAACTTGGAGAAATCCAGGAGGTGATAAGATAATGCCCGGATGGAGGGCACAGGAATCGCCTGGCTATATACGGCGAGCCGCACTCAGGCACGGGGCACCCGAACCTCTCTATCCCTGTGTTCTGCCTTGCTACGCTGCATTTGTACGCTACGTCTTGTACTTGTTTTATATCATGGCTAATAATACAGTCGCTTGTGGTACGTAACTTTACTAGACGTGATGCGGCCATGATGCCGAGGCGCGCCGAGGATTGACACTTTAATTGTGTCTTCCAATCACAGTCTACGCCGCACCTCTCTATTATAACTTTTAGGTATAATACCATTAGAGCATCAAATCGCCGATCTCAGGAACTAGGGCATTCTGCTATGTTAGAACGGTTTCTTACGATAGAGTTTGCCACAAATACGAAAATAACACGCTGTTTAGCGCACTGCGCTACGTCATTCTGTTGGATTTTCGCATCTCCGTAAGCAGAATAAGCCCCGCCTTCTTCGTTGATGGGCATGAATGGGGCGTCACTGACGTGACTAGTTCCTGTACCGACTGTGTTTACTTTTCGTAAATAATGAAATGCCCGGCCGATGCATTTAGCAATGTTTACATGCCACAGCGCCATCTCTTAGATGTTTTATAAGTAAATATGGGGATTTTCAATAAAATCATGCGTTTTTAATGTATTTACCACGATTTACGTATAGAAACTTTATGTTATTTTTACTGATTTCTCCGTATCTTTCCTTGGAGTTTTCATCGTCTTTCAATGCCTTTCGGTAGATTTTTCTGCGTTTTCTGCGTGTTTATTATTTTGCGCAGGCACTCATTTTGGAAATCCTCCAACATTTTTACTTCTTCATTAAGTCCATGTTTTACTGTTATTTAGGAAGGAAGGTAAAACTGTGCATTCGTATAATTTCATTCTTGCTTCTATAGTATGATTTCCATAATTTTGCTATTCTGCCCATGATAATATTTCCCTCATCATGAACCTACATTTTTCAGTTCGGACTCTTATCATATC
>NW_014578033.1:58000-65996 GCF_000485595.1 Priapulus caudatus | reverse complement strand
CATCAACCTAGCATTTGTCAGTTCGACCTCTCTATTCATATCGTTCATAACCTCCTACTATCATAGCTTAAAATCCCCTAGGAGAATATTTGTGCCATTTTTTATTACTTGGTTGCCTATTAAATATCCCTTCTCTATCTTACTTTGTGGCTGAATTTAAACCATTGTATTGTTTTGTTTCATATTAAAATTCTATCTTTTGATTCACTAATCGAGCATGACGAGCGATATGTACATGTTTATAATCTCCAATTCCTAGGCAATATCGTCATATATAATCATTTCATCTTCTAAAACTACATGACCATCCCGCTGACCGCTGCTGGAGACGTCCCGGCCTCAATTCATGGTCTGCCGACCCACATCTCCACTGCGGACAGCACTTCCATAACTTGAACATTCCCCGCGGAACTGTGCGCGTCTCATTGCCCGCGCAGGCGCTCAGGATCACAGCAAAGCTTGGTGCCACAATCTTTATGGCATGTCTCTCTGTTCGTGTTTGATTTACGTCTTTGCGCACTACTACCCTGTTTCCTTACCTGCTGCCTACCTCACCTAAGTACGAGGTTAGCACTCGCGCATAACCAGCGAGCGCTAGCCCTAATTGCATTTTAGCTTGTGGGCAAGTTCACTCAGGTGTTTTTACAGTTTACCGTAGTCATTGACCATGCAGGGGCGTAGCTACCATAACGCATATACGCGACACATCATTTCACACACCATTTTGTTTTATTGCAGAGAGAGAGAGAGAGAGAGAGAGAGAGAGAGAGAGAGAGAGAGAGTCAGTTAGTCAGATTAAATTGTTTATAAACAAATAACACCCATGCGGCGCGCCGCTTTTTTCATTGATTTTAAACGAATTTTTGATCTCTTGATTCAACCATTTTCACACACTGTCATCCAGAGAGACATGATACAAGATTGCGTGGCACAGCTTTGCTGTTGATCTTGAGCGCTGCGCGCGGATGAGACGCGCAGTTCCGCGTGATATGCGCACGCGACCGCGGAGATGTTCAAGTATGAGGCGCTGTCCGCAGGGTTAGGGTTCAGCCGTGCGCCAAATTCGAGGCCCGGCGCACGCCTCCACAGCGACTTACTGTGACATATCCGTGACTTACTGACACCACTAAATTGGTCAAATGTTCCATGCACCTTAAGAAATTCTGAGAAATTACGAGGTTATCATCGCAGAACTCCCGACACTGCCCATCCTTATGTCACAAAGCTATATGTAAACAAACACGCGTGTTGCGAGGTGCCTGCCTCCGATATCCATTTCGAGGCCCGCTAAGCCAAGCATAAACCGCGCGGGCAAGACGTCACACACACAGCTACGTTAATTGGCTAAAACAATTGAGTAGCGCGGTTAAGGATTTTCAGAATTATTTAATTTTAAGAAAAACTTCAATGTTTAATGAATGACGCAATCGTTCACTTCCGAAAGCGGGTAAAAATGACGAATTTTTCCACTTCGATGCAAAATGCATCGGCCGGGCCTCTCATTATTTACGCAAAGCAAACAGTCTCGCCAAACACCTACACGCAGTAACGGGTCATGTCGTTGACGCCCCATTCATGCCCATCAACGAAGAAGGCGGGGCTTATTCTGATTACGGAGATGCGAAAATGCAACAGAAGGACGTAGCGCAGTGCGCTAAACAGTGTGTTATTTTCGTATTTGTGGCAAACTATATCGTAGGAAACGGTTCTAGCATAGCAGAATGCCCTAGTTCTTGAGATCGGCGATTTGGTGGTCCAATGAGTCCCCATCTTTAAAAATATAAAACACTGGTGCGGCGTAGGCTGTGATTGGAAGACACAAAGTGTCAATCCTCGGCGCGCCTCGTCATCATGGCCGCATCACGTCCAGCGTAGACTTGTCCTCGTCTCGACATATATATCTAATATATAATCATAATATGTCTATTGAGATATCTCTACTTACAAGCCTACTACATCAGTGGCGGATTTAGGGGGGGGTGGATTGGGTGGCTAGCTACCCCCTCTGTTGGACTAATAATATTTTTGCATAGTCGCGCGGCTGTACAAAACGTCACCTGATGCATAGGTTAAATTATATAATTGAGTGGCAAAACATGTTACAACCCTTTTGCAGCTTTTTCACAATTCCAAGAAAGAGTTTTGCTGTCGCCCTCATCCCAGCGGTGGTCACCCCCTACACATTGAATAATGAACGCGACTTAAACAATGCCGTGATGTGATGTGATGTCCAATGAGTGATATGTGTATTTGAGCACACACACGCGCCCACACGCACCCGCACACGAATACGCTCGCTCGCTCGCTCGCACGCACGCACGCACGCACTCACGCACGCCACGCACGCACCGCACCACACACGCACACAGAGAGGGAGAGAGGAGCAAGAGAAAGTTAACGCCCCCGAACTGCGTTGGTTCAACATGTCTTGATAATAAAACGAAAATTACATGATTAGTTAGATGATCTTTAGTGATCACATCTCTGTTGCTCATGCTCAGAAGAATAGTTCTACTTAAAAAGCATAGTTGTCGTAGCTCAAATGAAGGCTGCTAAGTTACTCAACAGTGCCTCAATTAACCATCTCCGGCCGCATCGAGAACATTTTCAAAATTTCCAGAAACCCCCGCCTGTGCGTACGCATCCATTTCACCCTAGCTACGCCCCTGCCATGTAATAGTACCCGTTGACGTCAAAAGCGACTTTTGCAGTTATAGTCCAGTCAATATATGAAATTATTGGCCGCCTACCTGGAACAAATTGCCAAACAGCGTAGCTTTAGTTGTTGGAAGTTCGTTATAGGCACCCTGCCTAATACTTCATATCCAAAATTCGGCCCAAATATCGCGACCCACGGGAAACTGGCTAATGAGCATAAATACAAAATAGGCCGCCATGTTTCAATCTTTGAGCCTAGTTTGTCCTAGATATTACAGTAGCTAAGAGCCAAAAAATCAGTATGAAATGTTCCGCACTTTTTTGACAAAAAGCATTTGAAAATTCATAAAGTAGTTTAAGATAGCTACACTCATAGGAGATTCGCACCCATCTCCATCCATGTTATCTGGCGCCCATCTATGAATCTTAAAAATGCCCACCATCAAATCCATTATCTTACATTTTTCAGCTAATATTTCACATAGCAAACAAGATTTGGGTCTGAACCAACATTTATTCGCCGATCAAGAAACCCATTCAATCATAAATCATTATCGCGTGCTGGCCGCCATCTTCAATTTTAAATGGCCGCCATCCAAATCTAAGAGTATATTATCTTTCATATTTCAACTAATATTCAACATAGAAAACAAGATTTTGATGTCTGAACCAACAGATAGTCGGTCAAGAAAACCCATTTACAATCAATAATCATTATCGGGTCGCTGGCCGCCATCCTTTAAATTTTAAAAATCCGCCATCAAAACTAATTAATCTTTCATATTTCAGCCCTAATTATTCAACATAGAAACATATCTGTGTCTTAAACACAACATTATCGCGGTCAAGAAAACCCATTAACAATCAAAACCCTTATCGCGTCGGTGGCGGCCCATCTTCAGATTGCAAAATCGCCGCCGATCCCTCAAATCTATTATCTTTCATATTTCAACCTAATATTCAACATAAACCATATCTTGTGTCTAAAACCAACATTATCGGAATCAAGAAACCCATTGCATATTGAAATCATTATCGTCGGCTGGCGCCATCTTGCATTTCAAAATGGCGCCATCCAAATCTATATATCTTTCATATTTCAGCTAAAATTCAACTCATAGAAACATGATCTTGGTGTCAAACCAACACTATCTGGGGTCAAAAACCATTTACAATCAAAATCCATATCGCGTCGGGTGGCCGCCATCTTGGCTTTTCAAATTGTCCGCATCAATCCATTAATCTTTCAATTCAGCAATATTCAACATAGAACTATATCTTGCTCTGAACTAACATTATCGGGTCAAAAACCCAACAATCAAATCATTATCTCCTGCCGCATCTTGAAAAAAATTGTGGATGTTCAACAGAACCATCATGCACACCAAATCATGCTATGTTGAATATTAGCTGAGACTATGAAATGATAAAATGGGCATTGTGAATGCGCCATTTTTAAAATCCAAGAGCGGCCCGCTACCCGCACTGATAATATTTTGTTGTAATGGGTTTCTTGACCCCATATAAAGTGTTCAGACACCAGGCATCATCTTCTATTGTGAATATTACTCAAATATAAAAACATAATGGTTAAATCGCGGCCATTTTAAAAATCAAGATGCGCCGCCACCAACCATAATGCGTCTGCATTCTAATAGTTGTTGACCCCAACATGTTGCTTTAGACACTCCAAGATCATGGTCATGTGAAATTAGCTGAAATCATATAATACATAGATTTGAATGCGCCATTTTGAAAATACTATGATGCGCCGCCCACCGCACCGATAAGCCGGTTTGATTGAATGGTTTCGCAACCCCCATTAATGTTGTTTAGACACCAAGATCCACTTTTTATTGAATATTAGCTGAAATATGGAAAGATAATAGATTTGGAGGCCGGCCCATTTAAACAATTACAAAACATGCCCCAGCGACGATATATGATGTGATTGTATAATGCGGTCTGACCCCGATAATGTTGTCAACACCAAAAAATCTTGTTCTATGTTGAATATTAGCTGAAATATGAAAGATAATAGATTTGGATGGCGGCCATTTTAAAATTCAAGATGGCGGCCAGCGACCGATAATGATTTTGATTGTAATGGGTTTCTTGACCCCGATAATGTTGGTTCAGACACCAAAATCTTGTTTCTATGTTGAATATTAGCTGAAAAATGTAAGATAATGGATTTTGATGGTGGCCATTTTTAAATTCAAGATGGCGCCCAGATACCATGCCGATGGAGATGGGTACCCGATCTCCTATGAATGTACATATCTTAAACTACCTTTATGCCAATTTTCATGCTTTTGTCAAAAAGTGCACAACATTCATCTGATTTTTGGCTCTTAGCTCCTGTACTATCTAGGACAAACTAGCCTCAAACTTGAAAATGGCGGCCATTTTGGATTTATGCAAATTAGCCAGTTTCCCGTGGTCCGATTTTGGCCGATTTTGCATATGAAGTTTAGGAGGGTCTAATCAACAACTTTCAACAATAAAACCTACTGTTGCAATTTGTTCCGGGTATTTCATATATTGACTGGACTATTAGTTCAGTAGTAAGATAATGATTGTTTTGCATATATGTGTAGTGTCTGGTATCATCGCCCAAAAGTATCATAAAGATATATAATGGATATATTTTGACATATCATGCAACATGCATACGTGTGATTTCAACGCGCATCATTAAGAGGTTAACATAACAACATGATATTACACAGAAATATACTGATATATGTTTTATTGTCCTATCTTGTGACACTTTGCAACACCACAAACCATAATGACCGAAAAACCTACACATGGGGCGTGATTAAAAGGTACAGTGGATATCATAATAGGGATTAATTCATACATACTAATCGCTTTATAATGACGTGCGTTTGTAGTCTGCGGCGCATGAACGCGTTGCATGTGATTATTCCCGAACCATCACTGTCATATTGAAAATCACCATGCCATAAACCTCCAGTAACATTACAGCAGAAGTAGATAATAGGTATTATTACGAATGATTACAGGGATTCTGTACATCTATAATTCTAGCCCTGCCACTAGCAGGCCCATCTCGTGTGTTGCTCTTCTGTTTAGTGCTCACCGAAGAGCTGTCCAGTTGATGCGTATAGCACGCACAGTCCATTCTATCCAGAGCTACATGCTGCTAGAATATCGCACGCTCCAATTGCTCTAACGTACGTTAGTCAGGGGGCAGATTTCAAAAAGAGCTAAAATAAGGATGAGCCTAAACTTTTTGGGTAGAGGCTGGAAACAGGTAAATATCATTTCTATGATACTTGGGGAGTTTCACTGGGTATGTTTCCAGGCTGATAGCAAAAAGCCGTTGGGCCCCAACGTTGTCAATATGACATTGGGCCAACGTTGGCACGCTGAGCATGTTATCTGGGATTTCCGTAAATGTTCTGCTAAAAGTCCTAAAAGTCCTAAAATTCTGCTAAAGTCCTGTTGCTACAAGGTCAACACTCAGGAGGAGACCTATGGCGTCATGAAAATGTGGGTAAGGACACCAAAATTATGCCTCTACGATATTTAGAATTTTAGTTATTCAAACAAAATAAACCAATTTCATTGGCGGCCATCTTGAAATCCAAGATGGCCGCCATCCTATGCTTTTCTAAGTGTCCTAACTGGGTTCTCCACTATCCGAAATGTGGGTATAGACACCAAAATTATGTCTCTACGACGTCTTGGAGTCTAGTTATTCAAAATAAACAAATTTCACTGGCGGCGATATTGAAATCCAATATGGCCGCTATCCTATGTTTTTCTAAGTGTGATAATTGGGTTCTCCACTATCGAAACTGTGTGTATAGCCACCAACATTATGTCTCTACGACGTCTGGGAGTCCAGATATTTCAGAAAATCCATTTTCGCTGGCGGTCATTTTGGATTTCAAGATGGCCGCCACAATACGCAAAAGTCAGCCTGGACAGTCTGCAGCCCGGATCCGCGCGAAGCGCGAACAGCGCCACCTCGTGGCGCCTTTTCATCCAAATCGCTGCTCTGTCAATATGACTTTAACGGTTGTGTCAGATCGGCCTCTGATCGGTCAATTGAGCAGTTCTGGCGCTTCCAGAAGCCTTTCGACTATGCACGTAGGGCGAGAATAAATCCAAATGCTCGTAATTGCTACCTTGCTTGTTGGCGCGCGTCGTTTTAGTGTAGAAAAATAATTTTCCCTTTTCGCTGGATCATGCCCTGACATTAATTTGGAAGTTATCGCGACCCATAGATGGCGCAACGAGTCCATCTACGTACCATTTCCAAGTTTTTTTTTAAAAACCGCTCGGATCGATGACCTAGACTGCCGCGCGTCGCACAGTTCAACACGCTAGCGTAACTCACTTCAGTATAGCCAACGATAGTTGGCTGAGTGAAGGTCGTACCAGTCTACTTGGGCTTTTAATTATCGTAGCCATCTTAGTTTCTTAGATCTGGAATATCTAATCTGGTACCAGTCTATTGGACACGGAAGGCCTCAGTGATTTATGGTTGTGGAGCTCCTATCACATGCGTCTAAACAGAGGAATTGCTCCGACCTGTGATTGGAGGATAAAAATAGACCCCGCCCACTCCCGCCGCATACGCTATGCTATGCCGGGTAGGAACGTGTACTAACTATCATATGGAGCGAACGATTTGAGTTACATTTCTATAAATTCTAGCTATTATAGACACATGTCTTAGCCTTAATCTCTGTGAATTTTGAGTCTATTGAAGCGCGATTAGTCTAATTAATTAGCAAATATGCACGCGCGGCTATGACCGGTGAAACGAAACTTCACGGAAAAAACACACTCCTCCAAAAATGGAAAAGTGGGCGGGGTCTATTTTTATCCTCCAATCACAGGTCGGAGCAATTCCTCTGTTTAGACGCATGTCTCCTATCTACTGTGTATCTGTGCATGCACAATGGCGTGCGGGCTATGTGTTGCATCGGTGTATTTAACGGTGTTGAAGTGAAGTTATTAGGTCAAATCAAACATTAAGACTATTGCTGGTACTGTAGTACTAGTCCTACTGACAAGTTGTATTTATTAACCATTATTTTATTATTGAAACGGTCCAAGTGCCTGTGGCGGCGGCGGTCCGCATGTAGACTGGTATTACATTCCACACCTACGGCTACGAATACTTGTATTACTACAAGTACATGTTACAATAATTACTACTAAGTACTACTACTAGTACTAGTAGTAGTACTAAGTTACCAGCACTACTAGTACTAGTACTAGTACTAGTAACTACCAGGACCGCACGAGCTAATACTATAGTAATAGTAATAGTAATAATGACTAACTCTGTTAC
>NW_014578033.1:53751-57798 GCF_000485595.1 Priapulus caudatus | reverse complement strand
GTAGGACGTTCCCGCGGTCGCGTGCGCCTTGCCGCGGAACTGCGCGAAAGATCTGCGCTTCAGCACTTCGGATCAACATCTCGTTTCGGCAACGCTTCTCTAGTATCCCGTCTCATCTGGAAACATACCCAGTGGAACTCCCCAAGTATCATAGAAATGATATTTACCCGTTTCCAGCCTCTACCCAAAAAGTTTAGGCTCATCCTTATTTTGGATATCTGCCCCCTGACTAGTACACCGTTTCAACTGTTGCAGCAGCAGCCTCCACCCCTGGATTTCAAAGCAATATAAATGTGCATGGTAACATCTGATCTCAGAATTTCACTGCGGCCGTATAGCATTCCGCCATTCCTTGCCGCTATTTTAACCCCTGATATTATTTAGTCGTGGTGATGTAAGATTGTGAACCCCCGGCGTGCGTACAGTACAGCTAGGCCATGCCCCCTCATAGGTGCACCTGACAAATTTCCAACAGACACATAGAACACACGTTAATAATGACCCCTGGTTATAATAATGAACCTATTGACATAATCAGTAGCAATAATCACTCACGACAGCTGTTCGCGGCTTTCCTCACACAGACGAAGCGCAATCAGAACGTAATAGCGCGATACCCTCCACCAAGGTCACACGCATACTGAACACCCACACTCCCCCGTGGCCTTGCCTGGTATAGCTGGTAGATCCCGCTTTCCCGCTCGCAGGCGCCTGGGCCGTTGCAATAATAAAATCTAGAGCGAATAATGACAAATTTATCTTGACAAATTTATTTGTCATTATTCACCCCTGATAAAATGATAGTGAATAAATACAAATTATATTTAAAACCAATCTACAAAAGTTTCAATGAGTTCTATATCGCCTAATAATTCTAGTTAATCGCTGTTAGAATTCTCGTTTACAACATACAATGTCACCGCGCGTACCCCACTGCGCGCAGATATACTGGAGATAGTAGTACCACGGTTTAGAGGAACACAGCGTCTATTATTACAGCGTCTATATAAGTCTAATATTATATTGTCTAACATTGTCTAATATAATGAACCTATATAATATAGTCTATATGGTGTATAATATGTTAGCGTTTATAAACATTAGGCGATGTAGAGTACAGAAACAGACGAAGAAACAGAACTTTGGTAGTAAATATAATTCGTATTTATTCACAATTATTTTATAATTACGATAGCCGCCTGTATGTGCGCCTACCAACCGGTCATAGGTGTGCCAGGATCGATGGTCATAGTTGGCACACAAGAACCCGCCCCACACCTACACGTTCTTCCACTCAGCATGCGGTATAGTGCTACCATGACAACATGCATGACGTCACTACCGAGTACTGATGAAGCCAGTCGACAGTTAGTTTGTGGTTTCGCGCCCGTGGAAGCAGAGGCGACCTAGAGAGGAAGGGATAAAACGATACACAGAGAGGAATAGACCCATCGAGAGGGAATGAGAGCGTGTGTGTGAGAGACAGAGATAAAAATATTGAGTGAGATATAAGTAGTTGTGATGGATGGCTATAGGACAGTGCGCCTGCGTCCACTAGTTTATCGTGCTGTGGGTTTTGCGAGTAGCTGGGAGAACTGTGAGCTATGTCAACACAGGTACTTGTGTTTCATATACGGTGAGTATATGCATTGACCACCACATATACTCTGTTTATTATAGCGGCCTATATGACAAGGTTTGAAACCCGGACGGCAGATCTATTGATAATTATGTCTTAATTGATAACAGCTATATCTCTGCATTGGGAGTGGCTATGTCTAACACGATATAATCATTCTGCTCAGTTATATTGAAATTCGTCATACAACAGTTTATCGTACGTCGAATAGCGATGTGCTTTTATGACACAAAAAGAAATGAATCGTGTATGCGTATCTAGAGCAGTATCTCTATTTAAGCCTCTTCTCTATATTGGGGATAGTCCGAGTTTCCTCTGACCAATGCCCACACCGACGATTTTGGGTGATTTGGTGTGGGCATTGGTCAGAAGAAACTCGGACTATATTGGGAAGTGTATGTAGTTGGGCTTATAGAGTCGGAACTAGTGTGTGGCTAAACGCTGATGTGTCCGTTTCAGTTGAAATTATTTTGCGTTTATTAATTACCACGTTTTTTTATTATAATTACGGGAGCCTGCATGTATATATATATATATATACGCATCGAATAGCGCAATAGCCAGAATGAAAAACAAATCTCATTGCGGATGGCGACCTACATTTCGAAATTCGACAAAAGCCTTTATATCCGTGTATTATATCAGGAGTGCATAATTGTGGCGACGAGGTGCAATTATAATTATCTATTATAGTTCTATTATAATTCACTCCTGATTATTATGTATGTTATAGAGTATTTAAAACAGGTGCTGTACAGTAATGACGGTACCTTTGTTTGCTGCTGAGGCGCGATGGTGGTTATACAATCATGCGTAATGCCATGCGATGACGGCTATAGTGGTAGCGTTAGAAGCGATGGGTGGGTGCTGCACTATCCCAGTCTTACTTACCCCACCATTTTATACGTACAGCCCAAGGTGTTCGTGTATAATAGTTTTATATGTTAGGCTGTAGAGATCGGCGTGGAAACTTTACAATAAAACGTGCATCCTGTTTGTCAGCAAACCACTGAATTTCAGTTCATATTATTCTGCTGCCGGCACCGAGCTCCGAGGTAAACCACATTCAACAAGGAAACAGCAATAAATAGCGGCTGCTCACGTACGGTGGTATATAGACGGAATACGTAAAACGTGCTCATTCGTTCGTAGTGACATGTTTTACAGCTTGTGCGTTTCGCTGCTGTGTCAATACATGGAAAGTGTTTTGCTGTTTATTCTTCCATTCACGCATTTGTGTTTCTCTCTCTTACAGGTCAGAACTACCAAGGACACGACTACGGTCACAGAATACCAACTACGCCAACGCAACTGGGTAAGGATTTATATGTGTACACACACGCGCGCGCGCATGAAGATATATCCCTATATTATCTTTTAATTTGAAGACTATCATAATAATTTCCCCGGTCTAAAATAAACGTACCTGTTAAAACTGCGCAAAACGTCCGCCAGATGGCCATAGTATGCAGCGGTTTGCAGAGGCTGCGGGGAGCTATTTCTAGGTATGGTGACTAATGACAGCCAGTCATACACGGCACAGATGTGGATGCATGGACCGTACTATGTGGCCGTCGTAGAAGGATGTGAGCTGTATCGAGTGATGGCACTTCTTAGTTCTGAAATGGCCAGTTTGCATCCTGAACTACAAACAGGGTATTTTCATGGAAATTCACACGTGAATATATTATTAACTAAACAAAATCTATTGAAATCGAGGTAACTCACGGTGGGTGGGCACCGCCTGCCACCCCCGATGAGATGTCAGCACTATGGTAGGTTCCGTGTTGCCATGGTGCGTTGCTGTCTAAACATAGCAGCATGGCGGTGGCAGTGCAGGTAGCATACATACGCGCATTCATTGTCACATGAGAGAGTGGACACAGCTCATTCTCCTCCACAACACATAGCCGGATGCTAGCGGAACACGCGTCAGACACGTTTTTCTTGTTGTTGATATGATTTACCTGTGAATATTCGCGCGGTTCATCTATACGTGCGTGCTTGTGCTTGTGGTTGTGCTTGTGTATACTCGGCTGGGTGTAATACGGCACCCCCATACTACAAGTTACAACATTGTCTTTGATCAGAGAAAACAAACAAGGCAGTTACACTGTTGCCGGAAGGTAGGTTTATATTGAGACGTGTTATGTATGGGATACTCGTATATTTGCTAAACGAATCTGGCTGGAATAGCGAAACTGTCTGTATTACTATTAATATTATTAGTAATAGTATTATCTAACAATTAAACAACTAAGTTAGTGCAGTAGCCCTACCGGGCCGCGAATCTAACGTCAAAAGTGACAAAACACATCAAACGGCGGTCTTTCCACGTATGACCATTTCTTGAAGCGAGCTAGTGCAGTACTTAGCTCTACCCATGTAGTCATATTATATATATACAT
>NW_014578033.1:52441-53726 GCF_000485595.1 Priapulus caudatus | reverse complement strand
TTTTTTCACCCGGATCGCCACGGATTATAAATTTTACGGTCCGGGGAGATCCTGCCCCATCCGCGGTAATCCGTGGACAGTCCGGCCCCAGTGTGACTTTAGCTTAACCTAATCTGAACCGTAGCATAACCCAAATTCGAATCCAATATATATTATATATATATATATTAAAATACCAAAGTCCAAAATATAAACGTACTAATGGATAATTGAACCCGACTATGGTCTAATGGGGTACAGATTTATATATGTAACCCTAAGTCTGCCGTGGAGGAGCGAATGGTTAAGTCGGCTATATTCAGGAGTAACAGACAGTATGATTACATTCGGTATGACTATATTCAGGCTTTGCAGACAGATAGACAGAGCAAAATAGTATCTGATCGAATAGCCATGAAAAGAATCCGTCTGTTATCTTACTACTGTATAAGTGATTCATTCGTATTGCACGTGCATACCATCGTCTCCTATTCCCGTTGCGCAAATCATCATCATCATCGTCATCGTCGTCATCGTCGTCATCATCATCATCATCCTCAGACCAGCCAGCATCTTGATTCGTATGCGTATGTGTCTATATAGCTCGTCAGTTGTAGGGACCGGCGGCTTGTGATAAACGAACACGCTTTTATCAACCTAAACGTCCGCCTTGCCGCGTAAATAATGCGGCAGCAGGAATATTATGTAGCATCAAGGTAGCATGTATCTGCGGCCAGGTTAGGTAGCAGCGTCTGTCTCTGGCTGCGGTAGTGCGGCAATGTCTGTGCGCAGGCATTGTGAGGGATATTCACACATATAGGATTTGTATGCTATCATGATGCTATCAGCGGGCGGTGATCACGTCAGACAGGTGTCCACGTACTCGCGTGACAATAGAACAAAACTGTCCGATAGCGCGGCTAATGTTGCTAGCCAGTGCATCCTCGTCTTCTCCTGCTCAGTGTTTATACTGTGTACCCCTCTCCGTGCAGTGTTGGGGGTGATCGCGGTGTGACAATACTGTAGCAGCTGTTGTGATACGTCTGTTACTGCTAATGTGGCAGATATACTGCTACTAATGTAACGGGCACGTACCGAATGCGGTGACATTCCTGTTACTACTGGTGTGACAGGCGTGACAGTTCTGTTGCTGCTGAAGTGACAGTTCTGTTAAAGCTGATGTGACAGCTTTATTAATGCTGATGTGACGTCTGTGTTCTTATGGCTGTGACGGCGGTGTGTTGGCTGCTGATGTGACAGGCATATATCTACCGACTGCTGTGAGACCGTGTCTTTCTGTCTGTCT
>NW_014578033.1:49620-51200 GCF_000485595.1 Priapulus caudatus | reverse complement strand
TGACATCGCAGCAGTCAGGTCATATAGTATAGTATCATGTAAATAGCACGCGTGCACTGCACTGCAACCACGTAAGTAGCTTTCGCGCCGCTGATGTTACTACGCACGTACCACGCGCACTCGAGCACGGGACATCGATACGCGCGCCCCCGTGCGGTTAGCTGCCATTGTATTGTTCCCGAAGGACTTTCGTGTGACGTGACGAAAAATAGCGTCGTACGTTTAACCCTAATGACGGGGAGCAATAGAGAGTGAAGGAAAATGGCAAAGCAGAATATTGGATTGTTAGTGAATTGCCGCTTACTTTCCTCGTCTCGTACTTTCATTTCTTGCCTCTGGACATTAGGTGGTGCGCGAGTGCACGTGAACGTGACAAGCACGCACACACACATGCACGTACGCACGCACGCACGCACGCACGCACGCACACACGCACGCACACACGCACGCACACGCACACATGCACGCACACACGCACGCAACCGCACCGACACACACGTGTGCGAGCGAACGCAAACGTGAGCTGGTGACAGGTCGTTCCATGGTACGGTACGGTCATGTTTCAGTGGCAGTCATAGTGTGTTTTAATTGATCCCACTTTCGCCTCTGCTAGCTCTTCCTGGGGGAAACATTTAATGTAGACTGGCACGGGATTCTAGATCGCGGATCGCGCTCAGCGGTATAGCACGTCATTAGGATAAACACCATGATTAGTTCAATACCTGGTTATAGCGTCGCACCAATTAATAATATCTCTGTATTATAATGGTCTCGTACCCGGTGGTAACATCTCCAGTGATGGAGAAGTAGATGTATAAATCGGACCATGCTCCAGTAAATGTTACTTTTAACACATCTTTTGATGAGCATGGAAAAGGATACTGGAAATTTAATAACTCATTACAACATCTCCAGTGATAACACAGATCATCTCATGACTTGGGGGTTTCTGGCTATAACGAAGAATATGGATTATGCATATTGTTGAGATTGCCTTATATGGATTTACCCGCGGAGTTGCAGCTCAGGTATTTCGTGATCAGTATGGATCTCTCTAGAGAGATGTAGAAATGGCTTCTTATACGCGCATGGCTTCCTCTGATAAGATAGTTTTATAGGTTTCCCTACAGGGATGCTGTGTTGTTGCGTACATGGATACTGGTGAGCCC
This sequence comes from Priapulus caudatus, assembly GCF_000485595.1. Taxonomy (NCBI): domain Eukaryota; kingdom Metazoa; phylum Priapulida; class Priapulimorpha; order Priapulimorphida; family Priapulidae; genus Priapulus; species Priapulus caudatus. The sequence continues at coordinate 50,031 of NW_014578033.1, read as the reverse complement.
CTTGCAGCAGGTTCGAATTCCAGCCCTCAACGTCGGCTTCATAAAGCATCGCGTGCGACAGGAAAGTTTTATTTGCGCAGCAGAAACATGCCCCAATTCATGCAGCGGCGGGGAATATCGGTGACAGGCATTGCATGGCACACAGAAATATCAAATCGATGGCTCCACGGCAGGGAATTACTTTCCCTGCAGCAATGATGTTTGCTAAGTGGCACAAGTCTTGAACCGTGAGAGAGAGAGAGAGAGAGAGAGAGAGAGAGAGAGAGAGAGAGAGAGAGAGAGAGCGAGACGGATACTGATACGGAGGCGGAGGCAGGGATTTAGACAAGACAGAGACAGCGACAGAAACAACGACAAGATACTTTTATAAACAGAAAACACTAAGAGTAAAATGAATGATTCGTGCGCTGA
>NW_014578033.1:44639-49430 GCF_000485595.1 Priapulus caudatus | reverse complement strand
AGAGAGAGAGAGAGAGAGAGAGAGAGAGAGAGAGAGAGAGAGAGAGAGAGAGAGAGAGAGAGAGCGAGACGGATACTGATACGGAGGCGGAGGCAGGGATTTAGACAAGACAGAGACAGCGACAGAAACAACGACAAGATACTTTTATAAACAGAAAACACTAAGAGTAAAATGAATGATTCGTGCGCTGAATGATAGAACATGCGCTGTACCTTTTTAAGTAAAAAAATAAATTTCAAAAACATTCATGTGTATAATAGAAAACGTGAAGTATTCTGTAAATAATAAAAATTAGTAATAACTCAATCTCGGATGGAAACAATACGTTGTTTTCTATTTATAGCTGTAATATTTTCATTCCAGATTGAGCTATTTCCATTTATAGAAGCATTGCATATTGTGTGCAGTATGTTTTCTATTTTACACGTGAAGTTTTCTATTTGGAGATTTGTTTTTATTAACAAAACTACATCGCATGTTATATGGCGAATTTTGTATGTCTCGTTTTTCTGTTTTATGTTTATAAATGTATTGTCTTCATTTCAAACAATATTTCTGTTTAGGTTTTGGAGATAATGGCCATACTTTTCAGCCTTTTTAAAGGTAGCTTCCCTCGAAGTTTCCACGTAAATTTTTGTAACAAACCACAGTAAAACGCAAGTAAATAACTCACTAAACTTTAACTGAAGGTTAGCTTTGAAAATAAAACTGTAAAAATATGTATCAAGCCTATATTTTCTCATCGAAGGAACAACTTGAAAAAGGGGTTTCTTCGCGGTTCCGTAGGCGCCATATTGTTTATAGTTGAGCTACCATCATTTCAATCGAGTCAATGTAGCCACTTTCAGATGTCATAACTTTTATTATAAATAATTTGCCAATATTTCGCCATAACTTGTGATTATGGAGGCGAAATCGTGCTTTCGTAGTGATGGTTTACCTCATGAGCTGTTGCAAGCGCTGCTTGGTTTTACGTGGTTGTCAAGCATACACTCACTCAACTGTCGGCCGCTCAGGTCACGTCCCTCTCTCCCGCGTTGCTTTATGTGCACATTTGCTTACAAGCAAAGCTCGACAGCAAACACATGAATTAATCATGCTGACGACTGTGGCCGGATAGCTTATAACTCTTTGCAGCGCTGCATTCCCGAGGAGCGTTAATGGAACGACGCCGAATGCTTACCTGCGTTTACCTGTCTTTGTTCTCTCTCAGGAGCGCAAGGTGTAAATATGGCAACGGCTAGTAAATACACGCGCGCAGGTAAATATTGACCGGCCGCTGAGAATGGACAGCAAGGGGCTAAACACTGGACATGGGCGTGAACAGTGGGCAGGCTATATACGGTGGTCGGACTGGAACATTACTCCCAGTGTTGGCGATTACTCGTGGTTGTAGTTTGTACTTGTCACTTGATACTGGATGGATGACCTGGCAACAGCAGAAGGTTTGCAGAAGCGATTAGCAGGCAATATAAGTAGCAGGGCATGCCTCCTGTATCTATCTGTGCATTCATATTTTCTGCATTGACGGCAGGTGCTGTTATGGAGCTACGGCCTGCACTACGGCCTGCACTACGGGCTGCAATAAGGCCTGCACTACGGCCTGCACTACGGGCTGCAATAAGGCCTGCACTACGGGCTGCACTACGGCCTGCACTACGGGCTGCAATAAGGCCTGCATGATCACAGCTAGATCGTATAGGCTGACTCCGTGAGTCGCTGTCAGAGCATCAACCGTTTGTGCTGTCAGCCTCTGCGACGTCTGCAGTAGTCTGTATTGACTCTACGATGCGTTGATCTGGTGGCCCCAGTCGGTAGCATATAAATCACTATTACAATGTTGTACAACAGTAGAGGGCGTCCATAGGCAGCAGGCCTGCATAAGCATAGAACAAAAATTAATTAAAAATACTCACAGAGAGTTTCGACGCATACACAGCATACACTTTATTCATGCTAAATAACCATATAGGTTCAGGGTCCAGGCTCTGCTCGCGCATTTCCAGCCTTCAGTCAGCATTAGTTTCAATCATGAAAGCGGCGGACTGGTCACCATGGCTACGCCACTTGACGGAATGACACAATTACACGACAAGACAAATATCACGTTTCGTCCTTTCTAGAAGTGCATAGGGCATCTACCTTGCGCGCATAACGCAAATTGGTGCACTCTAGTGCCGAATATTACCATAGAAACGTCAGAATAAGGCATTAACCAGAGACAAAATAGTGCGAACCAATTTGCAGAACGACGCCCGTCTTCTCAATGACATATGATTAAAAACACAAGAAAATTTTTGCCACTTTCCTATTCTCACATCTGGTGATTGTGGTGACATCTGGTGGAACTTATATCGTAGGGTAATTAATCACCTTTTCAACATTACTCATCCTTCAGGGCCGTAGCCCGAGCAAACTCTATAATCAAGCTAAGATAGGGATGAAAAATTTCTAGACTTGGCGGAGTAATGCCAAGGTGGGGATGGTGGGGGGGGGGCAACTCCCGGTAACATAAGTCAAGCCAGTCCCAGGCAGCATCACGCATGCTCTGTAACCCGGCGGCGACGAATCCGAGCTGTAAATCATGTTTTAGAAAGACGACGCCGGCGGGTAGGTAAATCAACGTTGACCTTTGACCCGTTAGAAGAAGATGCCCCGCAGCTACAGAAAAACGGTAGCTCGCATATCACCGGTGCTGATCTCTACTGATAACTCTTCGAACTGAAAAACAACAGTTTCAACTTTTTGCTACTTGGGTGAGGAGGAACCTCTTTGGTTTATTAGTTATTGATAACGTCCTTCAGCCCTAGCTCTACAGTACGTGGACTAGCTATGCAGTACATGCGTTTACGAGGGAGATATATACTGTACGTTAATCAGACATTACATGCCAGCCTCACAGCATTGCGATCCAGCCGCGCGGAAATGACAGCAGCTGGTGGCCAAGCGCGCATCTGTAATAACAAATATTTATCATCACGAGTAAGTAATATATTATTATTTATTATTTAAATTATTTTTGTAATACATATTATGTGGCTGTATTATATATATATATATATATATATATATAATATATATGTTTCATGTCTGTCACTTCACACTGTGAAGTTCACAGCAGTGGCCTCTTGGCACCGTTGAGAAGACACCATTTGAATCCCTATATGTGTGAATAGTTGAACATAATATTTATACTAGCTGATCAAAATTACAACGTGAGTGACCGGCGGTTGATGCATAGCGATGAACAATTTTGGCGCTAACTTGCTTCCATCGCAAACCCTTAGTATATAGTGCTAGGTAACCATCGGAATTCGCCCTTCTGTAATATCTCCGTTCGGGTGATAGTGGAGGTGTACAACAGTAAGCTGCCGCAATTGTTCACCGTTGCACTATTTCGTCTCTAGAAAAGGCCTTTTTGGCATTTTTTTTTCGCCAAAATTCGGCACTAGAGTGCAATAATTTGCATTATGCCCGCAAGTTAGATGCCTCGTGAACGTCTAGAAAGCATTAGTAAGAAGTAAAAATATTCTTGTTGTGTATTCGTGACATTCCGTCAGGTGGCGTAGCCACAGGGACCGGTTGGTGTTTTTTTGTGTATGAAATGTGTTCAGACAACTTTGCAGAAATTCGCATCATAGAGCTGGCAAAAGTTTCGAGCGTGGCATAGAGCATGAATCTGTAGTTATTTAACATGAATAAAGTGTATGTTTTCTAAGCGCAGTAACAGTGTGCGTATTTTTAATTAATATCTGTTCGATGCTTATTCAGGCCTGCAGCCTATGGACGCCCTCTACTGTTGTTCAACACCTAGTATGTAATTGTATGTGTAGAGGTCGCTACTAGTCCGCTGACATTCAGACATTCTGACTGTGTCTCATATATCTGCCAACAGATGGAGCCACTATACAGTGAAAGCTGAATGCATATCATAAACCTCAGACTCGCAGATAATTTTCAGATACATTAAAATACATGCAGTCGCACGCTGCAGTCAGACGATCAATATACGCGCGTTTTATAATCTTTTTATTTTTCACATCTTATTTTATATTACTCAGAATTTCTGACTGTGATTTGCGTGCTGCTTTATAGAGAGAGGTTATCAAAATTACTATTTGCATGTTGTGATCCACGATGACCTTAGAAGTTTCCGTTATTATAAGCCATAATCACATAATTAGGGCCTACTAAAATATTTAAGCAACCTATAGAAATTCATAGGAATTTACCTGTTTTTAGTTTAATTATACTGTAGAGATGTTATTCTGAACGTTTTTTACCCGTTATAGATCAACGCAAACCCGCGACTTTCCAAACTGGTTAGCTTACATAACCTCTGCCAAGAAACACAGCTGCCTTTCACGGACCGTTATTTACATTGATGTAATTGATATATATTTTGCGATTTTATGACTAGAATCCTGATGCTTGTGTTGATAAGAGTTGGAATATCACTGATGGATTATATTGCCTTGTTATAGTTGGATAATTAACTTTTCGCTTAGACCAATTTGACTCGTTAACTGCATGCGTTTCCTGTCAAGACAGATGGTCATTATATGCTGGAAGTGAAACGCTAAACCTGTCTGTTTCTCTTTGCTGTTAGCTCTCGATCGCAACCTCTTCTCTCTGATAGCGAATTATTTCTGATTCGAGTGCAGCGGTCTCTGAGTGGTCTTGGTTTGGCACCTGGACGGTGTGTGTGTATGTGCGCGTGTGCGTGTGTATGTATGTGTGTGTGTGTGTGTGTGTATGTGTGTGTGTGTGTGTGTGTGTGTGTGTGTGTGT